>NW_026999984.1:187857-202857 GCF_036934945.1 Oncorhynchus masou masou
TGTATAGCACTACCCTGTTTTCTGTCAATATAACAACGTGTATCGGGTTGGGTGGAGTGACTTGCTTAGCGCAGTATGTTTGTCAGTGAGTTGTTGGGGGGGGGTGTTGGGCATCATAGATATTGAACCAGTTAACCCCGTGTTACTCTACAGGTATACAGCTACTGCAATAAATGTTTCCAAAATGTAATTATTGATTATTGACTACTTATTGATCACTTAGATGTATTGATCACTTCGTAGGGAACTTGACGGTTCGGTGTTTTTCACTATGTACATGTTTTGTTGCGTGTTGCTGTTTGTACACATCTCACACAAGGTATATATTTTAGTATAGTAGTTTTAAAATAGTAGTATACCAATACTACAGTTAACTAACTGGGTGGTTCGAGGCCTGAATGCTGATTTGCCTGATACCATTGGTATATCACACCATATACCACGGCTCTAACAACATAGGGTAACACGTTTATTATAGCAATACGACACCTCGGGGGGGGGGGTGGTATATTGCGTTGGGCCTAAGAACAGCCCTTAGCTGTGGTATATTGGACAGATACCACACCTCCTCGGGCCGTATTGCTTAAATGGTGTAGTGTACTATAGCAGTGTAGTATAACACAAGAGTATAGTATTACCGTACAGTAGTACAGTATAGTATAGTGCAGTATAACGTAGTATAGGACATTATAGTATAGTCCAGTACAGTATAGTACAGTATAGTATAGTGCAGTATAGCGTAGTATAGGACATTATAGTATAGTCCAGTACAGTATAGTACAGTATAGTGCAGTATAGCGTAGTATAGGACATTATAGTATAGTCAAGTACAGTATAGTACAGTATGGTTTGACAGTGGTATAGTATAGTACTGTATAGTACAGTATAGTCCATCACAGTATAGTACAGTATAGGATGATTGACAGTGGTATAGTATAGTACTGTATAGTATAGTATAGTCCATCACAGTATAGTATAGTACAGTATAGCGTAGTATAGGACATTATAGTATAGTCCATCACAGTATAGTACAGTATAGTATGGTTTGACAGTGGTATAGTATAGTACAGTATAGTCCAGTACAGTATAGTACAGTATAGTACAGTATAGAAATAGTATAGTACAGTATAGTGCAGTATAGTACAGTACAGTATGGTATGACAGTGGTATTGTATAGTACTGTATAGTATAGTCCATTGCAGTATAGTACAGTATAGTACAGTACAGTATGGTTTGACAGTGGTACAGTATAGTACTGTATAGTACAGTATAGTCCATCACAGTATAGTACAGTATAGTACAGTACAGTATGGTATGACAGTGGTATTGTATGGTACTGTAGAGTATAGTTTAGTCCAGTACAGTACAGTACAGTATAGTACAGTACAGTATAGTATGATAATGGTATAGTATGGTACTGTATAGTATTGTCCATCACAGTATAGTAGGATAATTGCATAGTATAGTACTGTATAGTATAGTACCGTATAGTACAGTATGGTAGGAAAGTAGTATAGTTTAGTACACTATAGTATAGTATGATAATGGTATAGTATGGTACTGTATAGTATAGTACTGTATAGTACAGTATGGTAGGAAAGTAGTATAGTTTAGTACACTATAGTATAGTATGATAATGGTATAGTATGGTACTGTATAGTATAGTACTGTATAGTACAGTATGGTAGGAAAGTAGTATAGTATAGTCCAGCACATATAGTAGGATAATGGCATAGTATGGTACTGTATAGTATAGTACTGTATAGTACAGTATGGTAGGAAAGTAGTATAGTTTAGTACACTATAGTATAGTATGATAATGGTATAGTATAGTACTGTATAGTATAGTACTGTATAGTACAGTATGGTAGGAAAGTAGTATAGTATAGTCCAGCACATATAGTAGGATAATGGCATAGTATAGTACTGTATAGTATAGTACTGTATAGTACAGTATGGTAGGAAAGTAGTATAGTTTAGTAAACTATAGAATAGTACAGTATAGTATAGTACAGTCCCCAGTGCACCTGGCGGTGCTGCTGCTCCAGTTTCAACTGTTCTGCCTGCCGCTATGGAACCCTGACCTGTTCACCGGACGTGCTACCTGTCCCAGACCTGCTGTGTTCAACTCTCTAGAGACAGCAGGAGCGGTAGAGATACTCTGAATGATCGGCTATGGAGCCCTAACCTGTTCACCGGACGTGCTACCTGTCCCAGACCTGCTGTTTACAACTCTCTAGAGACAGCAGGAGCGGTAGAGATACTCTGAATGATCGGCTATGAAAAGCCAACTGACATTTACTCCTGAGGTGCTGACCTGTTGCACCCTCTACAACTACTGTGATTATTATTATTTGACCTTGTTGGGCATCTATGGACATTTGAACATCTTAGACATGTTCTGTTATAATCTCCACCCGGTATAGCCAGAAGAGGACTGGCCACCCCTCATAGCCTGGTTCCTCTCTACCTGGTACAGTCAGAAGAGGACTGGCCAACCCTCATAGCCTGGTTCCGCTCTAGGTTTCTTCCTAGGTTTTGGCCTTTCTAGGGAGTTTTTCCTAGCCACCGTGCATCTACACCTGCATTGCTTCCTGTTTGGGGTTTTAGGCTGGGTTTCTGTACAGCACTTTGAGGTATCAGCTGATGTAAGAAGGGCTTTATAGATACATTTGAAATGATTTGATTTACAGTATAGTACAGTATAGTACAGTGTAGTATATTATAGTACAGTACAGTATAGTATAGTACATTACAGTATAGTACAGTTTAGTATATTATAGTACAGTACAGTATAGTACAGTACAGCATAGTACAGTATAGTACGTTATAGTACAGCATAGTCCAGTATAGTATAGTGCAGTATAGCATAGTACAGGATAGTATAATATAGTATAGTATAGTACAGTGTAGTACATTATAGTACAGCATAGTCCAGTATAGTATAGTGCAGTATAGCATAGTACAGTACAGTATAGTACAGTATAGTATAGTACATTACAGTGTAGTACAGTATAGTATAGTACAGTATAGTACATTATAGTACAGCATAGTCCAGTATAGTATAGTGCAGTATAGTACAGTATAGTATAGTACAGTATAGTATAGTACAGTATAGTACAGTATAGTATAGTACATTACAGTATAGCACAGTACAGTATAGTACAGTATAATACATTATAGTACAGCATAGTCCAGTATAGTATAGTGCAGTATAGCATAGTACAGTATAGTATAGTATAGTACAGTATAGTATAGTACAGATAGTACAGTGTAGTATAGTACATTACAGTATAGTACAGTACAGTATAGTACAGTATAGTACATTATAGTACAGCATAGTCCAGTATAGTATAGTGCAGTATAGCATAGTACAGTATAGTATAGTATAGTACAGTATAGTATAGTACAGATAGTACAGTGTAGTATAGTACATTACAGCATAGTACAGTACAGTATAGTACAGTATAGTACATTATAGTACAGCATAGTCCAGTATAGTATAGTGCAGTATAGCACAGTACAGTATAGTATAGTACAGTATAGTATAGTACAATATAGCACAGTATAGTACATTACAGCACCGTATAGCACAGTATATTACAGTAGAGCACAGTATAGAAACAGAATAGTACAGTATAGTGCAGTATAGCACATTATAGTACAGTATAGTGCAGTATAGTGCAGTATAGTGCAGTATAGCACTGTATAGTACAGTATAGTACAGTATAGTACAGTATAGTACAGTATAGTGCAGTATAGTACAGTATATCACATTATAGTGCAGTATAGTGCAGTATAGTGCAGTATAGCACTGTATAGTACAGTATAGTACAGTATAGTACAGTATAGTACAGTATAGTGCAGTATATCACAGTATAGTACAGTATATTGCAGTATAGCACTGTATAGTACAGTATAGTACAGTACAGCACAGTATAGTACAGTATAGTGCAGTATAGCACTGTATAGTACAGTATAGTACAGTATAGCCCCGTATAGCACAGTATAGAAACAGTATAGTACAGTATAGTGCAGTATAGCACAGTATAGTGCAGTATAGTACAGTATAGTACAGTATAGTGCAGTATAGCACAGAATAGTGCAGTATAGTACAGTATAGTGCAGTATAGCACAGAATAGTGCAGTATAGCACAGAATAGTGCAGTATAGTACAGTATAGTGCAGTATAGCACAGAATAGTGCAGTATAGTACAGTATAGTGCAGTATAGCACAGAATAGTGCAGTATAGCACAGAATAGTGCAGTATAGTACAGTATAGTGCAGTATAGCACAGAATAGTGCAGTATAGTACAGTATAGTACAGTATAACACAGTAGAGTACAGTATAGTCTAGTCCAGTACAGTATAATACAGTATAGAACAGTATAGTATTTTCCAGTACAGTATAGTACAGTATAGTACAGTATAGAATAGTCCAGTGCAGTATAGTATTGTACAGTATAGTGATAAATTAAATTATTACTTTCTATGCTTTTCCCCAAAAATAGTCCTACCCTTAACTACTGGTAGTTAATACCATAGTCCTACCCTTAACTAGTGGTAGTTAAAACCATAGTCCTACCCTTAACTACTGGTAGTTAATTCCATAGTCATACCCTTAACTACTGGTAGTTAATACCATAGTCCTACCCTAAACTACTGGTAGTTAATACCATAGTCCTACCCTTAACTACTGGTAGTTAATTCCATAGTCATACCCTTAACTACTGGTAGTTAAAACCATAGTCCTACCCTTAACTACTGGTAGTTAATACCATAGTCCTACCCTAAACTACTGGTAGTTAATACCATAGTCCTACCCTAAACTACTGGTAGTTAATACCATAGTCCTACCCTTAACTACTGGTAGTTAATTCCATAGTCATACCCTTAAATACTGGTAGTTAATACCATAGTCCTACCCTTAACTACTGGTAGTTAATGTCATAGTCCTACCCTTAACTACTGGTAGTTAATACCATAGTCCTACCCTAAACTACTGGTAGTTAAAACCATAGTCCTACCCTTAACTACTGGTAGTTAATACCATAGTCCTACCCTAAACTACTGGTAGTTAAAACCATAGTCCTACCCTTAACTACTGGTAGTTAATTCCATAGTCCTACCCTTAACTACTGGTAGTTAATACCATAGTCCTACCCTTAACTACTGGTAGTTAATACCATAGTCCTACCCTAAACTACTGGTAGTTAAAACCATAGTCCTACCCTTAACTACTGGTAGTTAATACCATAGTCCTACCCTAAACTACTGGTAGTTAAAACCATAGTCCTACCCTTAAATACTGGTAGTTAATACCATAGTCCTACCTTTAACTACTGGTAGTTAGTACCATAGTCCTACCCTAAACTACTGGTAGTTAATACCATACCCTTTTCCACTGGTAGTTAATACCATAGTCATACCCTTAACTACTGGTAGTTAATACCATAGGCATACCCTTAACTACTGGTAGTTAATACCATAGTCCTACCCTAAACTACTGGTAGTTAAAACCATAGTCCTACCCTTAAATACTGGTAGTTAATACCATAGTCCTACCCTTAACTACTGGTAGTTAATACCATACCCTTTTCCACTGGTAGTTAATACCATAGTCCTACCCTTAACTACTGGTAGTTAATACCATAATCCAACCCTTAACTACTGGTAGTTAATACCATAGTCCTACCCTTAACTACTGGTAGTTAATACTATAGTCCTACCCTTAACTACTGGTAGTTAATACCATAGTCCTACCCTTAACTACTGCTAGTTAATACCATAGTCCTACCCTTAACTACTTGTAGTTAATACCATAGTCCTACCCTTAACTACTGGTAGTTAATACCATAGTCCTACCCTTAACCAATGGTAGTTAATACCATAGTCCTACCCTTAACCAATGGTAGTTAATACCATAGTCCTACCCTTAACTACTGGTAGTTAATACCATAGTCCTACCCTTAACTACTGGTAGTTAATACCATAGTCCTACCCTTAACCAATGGTAGTTAATACCATAGTCCTACCCTTAACCAATGGTAGTTAATACCATAGTCCTACCCTTAACCAATGGTAGTTAATACCATAGTCCTACCCTAAACTACTGGTAGTTAAAACCATAGTCCTACCCTTAACCAATGGTAGTTAATACCATAGTCCTACCCTAAACTACTGGTAGTTAATGTCATAGTCCTACCCTTAACTACTGGTAGTTAATACCATAGTCCTACCCTTAACTACTGGTAGTTAATACCATAGTCCTACCCTTAACCAATGGTAGTTAATACCATAGTCCTACCCTTAACTACTGGTAGTTAATACCATAGTCCTACCCTTAACTACTGGTAGTTAAAACCATAGTCATACCCTTAACTACTGGTAGTTAATACCATAGTCCTACCCTTAACTACTGGTAGTTAATACCATAATCCTACCCTTAACTACTGGTAGTTAATACCATAGTCCTACCCTTAACTACTGGTAGTTAATACCATAGTCCTACCCTTAACTACTGGTAGTTAATACCATAGTCCTACCCTTAACTACTGGTAGTTAATACCATAGTCCTACCCTTAACTACTGGTAGTTAATACCATAGTCCTACCCTTAACTACTTGTAGTTAATACCATAGTCCTACCCTTAACCAATGGTAGTTAATACTAGAGCATTACTGTAGCCATGCAGAATGAGCCTTCTAACCACAAGGAATGAATGGGTCAAACATATTTTATCAAATTACTTCAAATCCCGAAGTGAAACAGTGAGATCAGGTTTCAGTTCTCTTCCAAGGCCCCCCCCCCCTCTCTCTTTCTGCTCCGACAGTCAGTCAAAACAATCAAACCACAACCAGGTCCTTCTAGCTGTAAGGGAAGAGGGTTATTAATAGATGCTGATTTATTCAGTCATGATCTCGGTCAGGTTCCATTACAGCATTGAGCCGCACTCCTTCTGATGGGTGTGTGTGTGTGTGTGTGTGTGTGTGTGTGTGTGTGTTTACTTTGCAGTGTACTCCTGGGTGTGTGTGTGTGTGTGTGTGTGTGTGTCTGTGTGTGTGTGTGTGTGGTGTGTGTGTTTACTTTGCAGTGTACTCCTGGGTGTGTGTGTGTGTGTGTGTTTACTTTACAGTGTGTGATACCCCTGGGGGTGTGTGTGTGTGTGTGTGTGTGTGTGTGTGGTGTGTGTGTTTACTTTGCAGTGTACTCCTGGGTGTGTGTGTGTGTGTTTACTTTACAGTGTGTGATACCCCTGGGGTGTGTGTGTGTGTGTGTGTGTGTGTGTGTGTGTGTGTGTGTGTGTGTGTGTGTGTGTGTGTGTGTGTGTGTGTGTGTGTGTGTGTGTGTGTGTGTGTGTGTGTGTGTGTGTGTGTGTGTGTGTGTGTGTGTGTGTTTGTGTCTGTGTGTGTCTGTGTGTGTGTGTGTGGTGTGTGTGTTTACTTTGCAGTGTACTCCTGGGTGTGTGTGTGTGTTTACTTTACAGTGTGTGTGTGTGTGTGTGTGTGTGTGTGTGTGTGTGTGTGTGTGTGTGTGTGTTTACTTTACAGTGTGTGATACTCCTGGACTCAGAAGTAAATAGACTTGGAAATGAATTGGCATGGCAGTGGTGGCTGGTAATGAACGCCCAGGCACCTAGTCTAGCAGTTAACTAATCACATTTGTTTTATTTATTTCTCTCTCTGTCTCTCTCTCTTTCTCTCTCTCTCTCTGTCTCTCTCTCTCTCTCTCTCTCTCTCTCTCTCTCTCTGTCTCTCTCTCTCCGTCTCTCTCTCTCTCTTTCTCTCTCTCCTTCTCTCCATTTCCCACTGTATCCTCCACCAGCACCACAGTTGATATGTTTATCTTCTGTCCCTCCAATGGACCTGCTTAAATTCTTATTTGCTACGCTGGGTATCAACTTGGGCAAGAATAGTTTTCTGAAAAGCTTCAAAGCTAATTGCCTTTGGAAGTGTGAGGGGACGCAAATTTCTGTCACACCAGAACGATGCGGGGAAAAAAGGTTCTTTTTATTTGAGATGCTGGACTCTCCAAGCGCCAGTCCACATACCTGTCTACACAAGGTCCACATGCCGGTCCACATGCCGGTCCACATACCTGTCTACACAAGGTCCACATGCCGGTCCACATGCCGGTCCACATGCCTGTCTACACAAGGTCCACATGCCGGTCCACATACCGGTCCACATGCCTGTCTACACAAGGTCCACATGCCGGTCCTCATGCCGGTCCACATGCCGGTCCACATGCCGGTCGTCATGCCGGTCCACATGCCGGTCCTCATGCCGGTCCTCATGCCGGTCCACATGCCGGTCCACATGCCGGTCCACATGCCGGTCCTCATGCCGGTCCACATGCCGGTCCACATGCCGGTCCACATGCCGGTCCACATGCCGGTCCACATGCCGGTCCTCATGCCGGTCCACATGCCGGTCCACATGCCGGTCCTCATGCCGGTCCACATGCCGGTCCACATGCCGGTCCTCATGCCGGTCCACATGCCGGTCCACATGCCGGTCCTCATGCCGGTCCACATGCCGGTCCTCATGCCGGTCCACATGCCGGTCCACATGCCGGTCCTCATGCCGGTCCACATGACGGTCCACATGCCGGTCCACATGCCGGTCCTCATGCCGGTCCTCATGCCGGTCCACATGCCGGTCCTCATGCCGGTCCACATGCCGGTCCACATGCCGGTCCTCATGCCGGTCCTCATGCCGGTCCTAATGCCGGTCCACATGCCGGTCCTCATGCCGGTCCTCATGCCGGTCCTAATGCCGGTCCTCATGCCGGTCCTCATGCCGGTCCACATGCCGGTCCTCATGCCGGTCCTCATGCCGGTCCTAGAACGGCTAGCTGTTCGTTCTACCGGTTCGGTTGACCATTGATACAACCCAGTCGTTCAGTCTTTTCGTTCTGTATCTATGGACTCGACCCAGTCGTTCAGTCTGTTCGTTCTGTATCTATGGACTCGACCCAGTCGTTCAGTCTTTTTGTTCTGTATCTATGGACTCGACCCAGTCGTTCAGTCTGTTCGTTCTGTATCTATGGACGCGACCCAGTCGTTCAGTCTTTTTGTTCTGTATCTATGGACTCGACCCAGTCGTTCAGTCTTTTCGTTCTGTATCTATGGACTCGACCCAGTCGTTCAGTCTATTCGTTCTGTATCTATGGACTCGACCCAGTCGTTCAGTCTTTTCGTTCTGTATCTATGGACTCGACCCAGTCGTTCGTTCCAAGTGTTCCGGCTAAAATCTCAGAATATCAGCCAAGTAGCTGCATTTGTTTAAGCTTTTTTCTAGTGACATTTATTTGGATCCATAACAATGAGCTAATGAGGTGTGATTTCACCTGGCATAGAAAATGAACTCTCTCTTCAGGACACTGTTGTTCAGAGCAGCAAGCCAACAACACAGCTATAACACAATCACTTCAAACTGAAGCTGGACACTGTTGTTCAGAGCAGCAAGCCAACAACACAGCGAACACAATCACTTCAAACTGAAGCTGGACACTGTTGTTCAGAGGAGCAAGCCAACAACACAGCGAACACAATCACTTCAAACTGAAGCTGGACACTGTTGTTCAGAGGAGCAAGCCAGCAACACAGCGAACACAATCACTTCAAACTGAAGCTGGACACGGTTGTTCAGAGGAGCAAGCCAACAACACAGCGAACACAATCACTTCAAACTGAAGCTGGACACGGTTGTTCAGAGGAGCAAGCCAACAACACAGCGAACACAATCACTTCAAACTGAAGCTGGACACGGTTGTTCAGAGGAGCAAGCCAACAACACAGCGAACACAATCACTTCAAACTGAAGCTGGACACGGTTGTTCAGAGGAGCAAGCCAACAACACAGCGAACACAATCACTTCAAACTGAAGCAGGACACTGTTGTTCAGAGGAGCAAGCCAACAACACAGCGAACACAATCACTTCAAACTGAAGCTGGACACGGTTGTTCAGAGGAGCAAGCCAACAACACAGCGAACACAATCACTTCAAACTGAAGCTGGACACGGTTGTTCAGAGGAGCAAGCCAACAACACAGCGAACACAATCACTTCAAACTGAAGCTGGACACGGTTGTTCAGAGGAGCAAGCCAACAACACAGCGAACACAATCACTTCAAACTGAAGCAGGACACTGTTGTTCAGAGGAGCAAGCCAACAACACAGCGAACACAATCACTTCAAACTGAAGCTGGACACGGTTGTTCAGAGGAGCAAGCCAACAACACAGCGAACACAATCACTTCAAACTGAAGCTGGACACGGTTGTTCAGAGGAGCAAGCCAACAACACAGGAACACAATCACTTCAAACTGAAGCTGGACACGGTTGTTCAGAGGAGCAAGCCAACAACACAGCGAACACAATCACTTCAAACTGAAGCTGGACACTGTTGTTCAGAGGAGCAAGCCAACAACACAGCGAACACAATCACTTCAAACTGAAGCTGGACACGGTTGTTCAGAGGAGCAAGCCAACAACACAGGAACACAATCACTTCAAACTGAAGCTGGACACTGTTGTTCAGAGGAGCAAGCCAACAACACAGGAACACAATCACTTCAAACTGAAGCAGGACACTGTTGTTCAGAGGAGCAAGCCAACAACACAGGAACACAATCACCTCAAACTGAAGCTGGACACTGTTGTTCAGAGGAGCAAGCCAACAACACAGCGAACACAATCACTTCAAACTGAAGCAGGACACGGTTGTTCAGAGGAGCAAGCCAACAACACAGCGAACACAATCACTTCAAACTGAAGCTGGACACGGTTGTTCAGAGGAGCAAGCCAACAACACAGCGAACACAATCACTTCAAACTGAAGCAGGACACTGTTGTTCAGAGGAGCAAGCCAACCACACAGCGAACACAATCACTTCAAACTGAAGCAGGACACAGTTGTTCAGAGGAGCAAGCCAACAACACAGCTATAACACAATCACCTCAAACTGAAGCTGGACACTGTTGTTCAGAGGAGCAAGCCAACAACACAGCGAACACAATCACGTCAAACTGAAGCAGGACACTGTTGTTCAGAGGAGCAAGCCAACAACACAGCTATAACACAATCACCTCAAACTGAAGCTGGACACTGTTGTTCAGAGGAGCAAGCCAACAACACAGCGAACACAATCACTTCAAACTGAAGCTGGACACTGTTGTTCAGAGGAGCAAGCCAACAACACAGCGAACACAATCACTTCAAACTGAACTTCGTTTCATTTGACCTGTCTTCTGTCAATATAAATATTTTATATATCCATAAAAATTGTTGCTGATCCATGATTGGCTGAGAAAAGATGCCTTCCTGTCTGTCTCATCCTGAATCCAGACTCCCGACACGTTCATTACGATGGGCAGCTGTAGATTGAATTTCAATATTGAAACAATGTTGCACATGTCAGAGAGACAGATAGGAAGGTTTTACACAAATCTCCGCTGTTGAAAACTAAATGTTAGTCTGAAAGACATGTGAGGTAATGTCTAGATGCTTTTTATAGTGGAAATCAAGTTTATAAATTGCCCGGCTGGGCTGATGAGAAAGTGAATTGAGCAGTCAGACGGAACAGAGTAAATAGGCATTTCAACGTCATAGATTTCCCCCCGGTTGGTAACATGTGGAATAGACACCAGCTGGAATGCGTTTTTAACCAATCAACATTCACATTTACACCCACCCGTTTTATAATTGATGATAACGAAGCTCATACTGGTCCAACACCTTGATTTTTATCAACTTTCTATCATATCAGTTTCACCTTATAATGAAGGCTAGATAGACTGTTATGTGTTGTTGTTTCTGTAGAACTGCTTTGCTTCATCTTGGCCAGGTCGCAGTTGTCAATGAGAACCTGTTCTCGACTGGCCTACCTGGTTAAATAAAGGTGAAATTAATTCATTCATAAACATCTTAAAGTGTTACATTTGCATTGCACTTGATTCACAACGCCTCAATCAATTGGCAAAGAAAGAAAGGTAAATACAATACATATATTTAAAAAAAGGTTTTGGAAAAGTGTCACTGTTTCATTTCATCACCTTGGACAGCTGCCTTAGTCTGTCTCTGAGGAGTTTTACCTTGGACATCTGCCTTAGTCTGTCTCTGAGGAGTTTTACCTTGGACAGCTGCCTTAGTCTGTCTCTGAGGAGTGGTACGAAGGACTGGTACCTTGGACAGCTGCCTTAGTCTGTCTCTGAGGAGTGGTACGAAGGACTGGTACCTTGGACAGCTGCCTTCTCCTGTCTCTAAGGACTGGTACCTTGGACAGCTGCCTTAGTCTGGCTCTGAGGAGTGGTACCTTGGACAGCTGCCTTAGTCTGTCTCTGAGGAGTGGTACCTTGGACAGCTGCCTTCGTCTGTCTCTGAGGAGTGGTACTAAGGACTGGTACCTTGGACAGCTGCCTTAGTCTGTCTCTGAGGAGTGGTACCTTGGACAGCTACCTTAGTCTGTCTCTGAGGACTGGTACCTTGGACAGCTGCCTTCGTCTGTCTCTGAGGACTGGTACCTTGGACAGCTGCCTTCGCCTGTCTCTGAGGACTGGTACCTTGGACAGCTGCCTTCGTCTGTCTCTGATGAGTGGTACCTTGGACAGCTGCCTTCGTCTGTCTCTGAGGGTTGGTACCTTGGACAGCTGCCTTCGTCTGTCTCTGAGGAGTGGTACTAAGGACTGGTACCTTGGACAGATGCCTTCTTCTGTCTCTGTGGAGTGGTACCTTGGACAGCTGGCTTCGTCTGACTCTGAGGTGTGGTACCTTGGACAGCTGCCTTCGTCTGTCTCTGAGGAGTGGTACCTTGGACAGCTGCCTTCGTCTGTGAGGAGTGGTACCTTGGACAGCTGTCATAGTATGTCTCTGAGGAGTGGTACCTTGGACAGCTGCCTTCGTCTGTCTCTGAGGACTGGTACCTTGGACAGCTGCCTTCGTCTGTCTCTGAGGAGTGGTACCTTGGACAGCTGCCTTCGCCTGTCTCTGAGGACTGGTACCTTGGACAGCTGCCTTCGCCTGTCTCTGAGGACTGGTACCTTGGACAGCTGCCTTCGTCTGTCTCTGATGAGTGGTACCTTGGACAGCTGCCTTCGCCTGTCTCTGAGGACTGGTACCTTGGACAGCTGCCTTCGCCTGTCTCTGAGGACTGGTACCTTGGACAGCTGCCTTCGTCTGTCTCTGATGAGTGGTACCTTGGACAGCTGCCTTCGTCTGTCTCTGAGGAGTGGTACCTTGGACAGCTGCCTTCGTCTGTCTCTGAGGAGTGGTACCTTGGACAGCTGCCTTCGTCTGTCTCTGAGGAGTGGTACCTTGGACAGCTGCCTTCGTCTGGCTCTGAGGAGTGGTACCTTGGACAGCTGCCTTCGTCTGGCTCTGAGGAGTGGTACCTTGGACAGCTGCCTTCGTCTGTCTCTGAGGACTGGTACCTTGGACAGCTGCCTTCGCCTGTCTCTGAGGACTGGTACCTTGGACAGCTGCCTTCGTCTGTCTCTGATGAGTGGTACCTTGGACAGCTGCCTTCGTCTGTCTCTGAGGGTTGGTACCTTGGACAGCTGCCTTCTTCTGTCTCTGAGGAGTGGTACCTTGGACAGCTGCCTTCGTCTGTCTCTGAGGGTTGGTACCTTGGACAGCTGCCTTCGTCTGTCTCTGAGGAGTGGTACCTTGGACAGCTGCCTTCGTCTGGCTCTGAGGAGTGGTACCTTGGACAGCTGCCTTCGCCTGTTTCTGAGGACTGGTACCTTGGACAGCTGCCTTCGCCTGTCTCTGAGGACTGGTACCTTGGACAGCTGCCTTCGTCTGTCTCTGATGAGTGGTACCTTGGACAGCTGCCTTCGTCTGTCTCTGAGGAGTGGTACCTTGGACAGCTGCCTTCGTCTGTCTCTGAGGAGTGGTACCTTGGACAGCTGCCTTCGTCTGTCTCTGAGGACTGGTACCTTGGACAGCTGCCTTCGTCTGTCTCTGAGGGTTGGTACCTTGGACAGCTGCCTTCGTCTGTCTCTGAGGACTGGTACCTTGGACAGCTGCCTTCGCCTGTCTCTGAGGACTGGTACCTTGGACAGCTGCCTTCGTCTGTCTCTGATGAGTGGTACCTTGGACAGCTGCCTTCGTCTGTCTCTGAGGGTTGGTACCTTGGACAGCTGCCTTCTTCTGTCTCTGAGGAGTGGTACCTTGGACAGCTGCCTTCGTCTGTCTCTGAGGGTTGGTACCTTGGACAGCTGCCTTCGTCTGTCTCTGAGGAGTGGTACTAAGGACTGGTACCTTGGACAGATGCCTTCTTCTGTCTCTGTGGAGTGGTACCTTGGACAGCTGCCTTCGTCTGTCTCTGAGGAGTGGTACCTTGGACAGCTGCCTTCGTCTGTCTCTGAGGAGTGGTACCTTGGACAGCTGCCTTCGTCTGTGAGGAGTGGTACCTTGGACAGCTGCCTTCTTCTGTCTCTGAGGAGTGGTACCTTGGACAGCTGCCTTCGTCTGTCCCTGAGGGTTGGTACCTTGGACAGCTGCCTTCGTCTGTCTCTGAGGAGTGGTACTAAGGACTGGTACCTTGGACAGATGCCTTCTTCTGTCTCTGAGGAGTGGTACCTTGGACAGCTGCCTTCGTCTGTCTCTGAGGAGTGGTACCTTGGACAGCTGCCTTCGTCTGTCTCTGAGGAGTGGTACCTTGGACAGCTGCCTTCGTCTGTCTCTGAGGAGTGGTACCTTGGACAGCTGCCTTCGTCTGGCTCTGAGGAGTGGTACCTTGGACAGCTGCCTTCGTCTGTCTCTGAGGACTGGTACCTTGGACAGCTGCCTTCGCCTGTCTCTGAGGACTGGTACCTTGGACAGCTGCCTTCGTCTGTCTCTGATGAGTGGTACCTTGGACAGCTGCCTTCGTCTGTCTCTGAGGGTTGGTACCTTGGACAGCTGCCTTCGTCTGTCTCTGAGGAGTGGTACTAAGGACTGGTACCTTGGACAGATGCCTTCTTCTGTCTCTGAGGAGTGGTACCTTGGACA
>NW_026999984.1:210357-222857 GCF_036934945.1 Oncorhynchus masou masou
AGATGGCGTAGCAGTAAGACGTAAGACGTGTCGTGACCCTTGTATATATCGTCTTTTTTCGTTTTTACATATTTTTTCTTCGCATATCTTTTAAAACATTTTGCTAAACCTCAGCTTCCAAATACTCTCCTGAAACCCGCCTCACCCAATGAGGTATCATACTCCTGGGCTACAATACCTACCACCGTAGGATACTCCTGGGCTACAATACCTACCACCGTAGCATACTCCTGGGCTACAATACCTACCACCGTAGGATACTCCTGGGCTACAATACCTACCACCGTAGCATACTCCTGGGCTACAATACCTACCACCGTAGCATACTCCTGGGCTACAATACCTACCACCGTAGGATACTCCTGGGCTACAATACCTACCACCGTAGCATACTCCTGGGCTACAATACCTACCACCGTAGCATACTCCTGGGCTACAATACCTACCACCGTAGCAGACTCCTGGGCTACAATACCTACCACCGTATCATACTCCTGGGCTACAATACCTACCACCGTATCATACTCCTGGGCTACAATACCTACCACCGTATCATACTCCTGGGCTACAATACCTACCTCCGTAGCATACTCCTGGGCTACAATACCTACCACCGTAGCATACTCCTGGGCTACAATACCTACCACCGTAGCATACTCCTGGGCTACAATACCTACCACCGTAGCATACTCCTGGGCTACAATACCTACCACCGTAGCATACTCCTGGGCTACAATACCTACCACCGTAGGATACTCCTGGGCTACAATACCTACCACCGTAGCATACTCCTGGGCTACAATACCTACCACCGTAGCATACTCCTGGGCTACAATACCTACCACCGTAGGATACTCCTGGGCTACAATACCTACCACCGTAGCATACTCCTGGGCTACAATACCTACCTCCGTAGCATACTCCTGGGCTACAATACCTACCACCGTAGGATACTCCTGGGCTACAATACCTACCACCGTAGCATACTCCTGGGCTACAATACCTACCTCCGTAGCATACTCCTGGGCTACAATACCTACCTCCGTAGCATACTCCTGGGCTACAATACCTACCACCGTAGCATACTCCTGGGCTACAATACCTACCACCGTAGCATACTCCTGGGCTACAATACCTACCACCGTAGCATACTCCTGGGCTACAATACCTACCACCGTAGCATACTCCTGGGCTACAATACCTACCACCGTAGGATACTCCTGGGCTACAATACCTACCACCGTAGCATACTCCTGGGCTACAATACCTACCACCGTAGCATACTCCTGGGCTACAATACCTACCACCGTAGGATACTCCTGGGCTACAAAACCTACCACCTTAGCATACTCCTGGGCTACAATACCTACCACTGTAGCATACTCCTGGGCTACAATACCTACCACCGTAGCATACTCCTGGGCTACAATACCTACCACCGTAGCATACTCCTGGGCTACAATACCTACCACCGTAGGATACTCCTGGGCTACAATACCTACCACCGTAGCATACTCCTGGGCTACAATACCTACCACCGTAGCATACTCCTGGGCTACAATACCTACCACCGTAGCATACTCCTGGGCTACAATACCTACCTCCGTAGCATACTCCTGGGCTACAATACCTACCTCCGTAGCATACTCCTGGGCTACAATACCTACCACCGTAGCATACTCCTGGGCTACAATACCTACCTCCGTAGCATACTCCTGGGCTACAATACCTACCACCGTAGCATACTCCTGGGCTACAATACCTACCACCGTAGCATACTCCTGGGCTACAATACCTACCACCGTAGGATACTCCTGGGCTACAATACCTACCACCTTAGCATACTCCTGGGCTACAATACCTACCACCGTAGGATACTCCTGGGCTACAATACCTACCACCGTATCATACTCCTGGGCTACAATACCTACCACCGTAGCATACTCCTGGGCTACAATACCTACCACCGTAGCATACTCCTGGGCTACAATACCTACCTCCGTAGCATACTCCTGGGCTACAATACCTACCTCCGTAGCATACTCCTGGGCTACAATACCTACCACCGTAGCATACTCCTGGGCTACAATACCTACCTCCGTAGCATACTCCTGGGCTACAATACCTACCACCGTAGCATACTCCTGGGCTACAATACCTACCTCCGTAGCATACTCCTGGGCTACAATACCTACCTCCGTAGCATACTCCTGGGCTACAATACCTACCACCGTAGGATACTCCTGGGCTACAATACCTACCACCGTAGCATACTCCTGGGCTACAATACCTACCACCGTAGCATACTCCTGGGCTACAATTCCTACCACCGTAGCATACTCCTGGGCTACAATACCTACCACCGTAGGATACTCCTGGGCTACAATACCTACCACCGTAGCATACTCCTGGGCTACAATATCTACCACCGTAGCATACTCCTGGGATACAATACCTACCTCCGTAGCATACTCCTGGGCTACAATACCTACCACCGTAGGATACTCCTGGGCTACAATACCTACCACCGTAGCATACTCCTGGGCTACAATACCTACCACCGTAGCATACTCCTGGGCTACAATACCTACCACCGTAGGATACTCATGGGCTACAATACCTACCACCGTAGCATACTCCTGGGCTACAATACCTACCACCTTAGCATACTCCTGGGCTACAATACCTACCACCGTAGCATACTCCTGGGCTACAATACCTACCACCGTAGCATACTCCTGGGCTACAATACCTACCACCGTAGCATACTCCTGGGCTACAATACCTACCACCGTAGGATACTCCTGGGCTACAATACCTACCACCGTAGCATACTCCTGGGCTACAATACCTACCACCGTAGCATACTCCTGGGCTACAATACCTACCACCGTAGCATACTCCTGGGCTACAATACCTACCACCGTAGGATACTCCTGGGCTACAATACCTACCACCGTAGCATACTCCTGGGCTACAATACCTACCACCTTAGCATACTCCTGGGCTACAATACCTACCACCGTAGCATACTCCTGGGCTACAATACCTACCACCGTAGCATACTCCTGGGCTACAATACCTACCACCGTAGGATACTCCTGGGCTACAATACCTACCACCGTAGCATACTCCTGGGCTACAATACCTACCACCGTAGCATACTCCTGGGCTACAATACCTACCACCGTAGGATACTCCTGGGCTACAATACCTACCACATTAGCATACTCCTGGGCTACAATACCTACCACCTTAGCATACTCCTGGGCTACAATACCTACCACCATAGCATACTCCTGGGCTACAATACCTACCACCGTAGGATACTCCTGGGCTACAATACCTACCACTGTAGCATACTCCTGGGCTACAATACCTACCACCGTAGCATTCTCCTGGGCTACAATACCTACCACCGTAGGATACTCCTGGGCTACAATACCTACCACCGTAGCGTACTCCTGGGCTACAATACCTACCACCGTAGCATACTCCTGGGCTACAATACCTACCACCGTAGGATACTCCTGGGCTACAATACCTACCACCTTAGCATACTCCTGGGCTACAATACCTACCACCGTAGGATACTCCTGGGCTACAATACCTACCACCGTAGGATACTCCTGGGCTACAATACCTACCACCGTAGCATACTCCTGGGCTACAATACCTACCACCGTAGCATACTCCTGGGCTACAATACCTACCACCGTAGCATACTCCTGGGCTACAATACCTACCACCGTAGGATACTCCTGGGCTACAATACCTACCACCTTAGCATACTCCTGGGCTACAATACCTACCACCTTAGCATACTCCTGGGCTACAATACCTACCACCGTAGCATACTCCTGGGCTACAATACCTACCACCGTAGGATACTCCTGGGCTACAATACCTACCACCGTAGCATACTCCTGGGCTACAATACCTACCACCGTAGGATACTACTGGGCTACAATACCTACCACCGTAGCATACTCCTGGGCTACAATACCTACCACCGTAGCATACTCCTGGGCTACAATACCTACCACCGTAGCATACTCCTGGGCTACAATACCTACCACCGTATCATACTCCTGGGCTACAATACCTAACACCGTAGGATACTCCTGGGCTACAATACCTACCACCGTAGCATACTCCTGGGCTACAATACCTACCACCGTATCATACTCCTGGGCTACAATACCTACCACCGTAGCATACTCCTGGGCTACAATACCTACCACCGTAGCATACTCCTGGGCTACAATACTTACCACCGTATCATACTCCTGGGCTACAATACCTACCACCGTAGCAGACTCCTGGGCTACAATACCTACCACCGTAGCATACTCCTGGGCTACAATACCTACCACCGTAGCATACTCCTGGGCTACAATACCTACCACCTTAGCATACTCCTGGGCTACAATACCTACCACCGTAGCATACTCCTGGGCTACAATACCTACCACCGTAGCATACTCCTGGGCTACAATACCTACCACCGTAGCATACTCCTGGGCTACAATACCTACCACCGTAGCATACTCCTGGGCTACAATACCTACCACCGTAGCATACTCCTGGGCTACAATACCTACCACCGTAGCATACTCCTGGGCTACAATACCTACCACCTTAGCATACTCCTGGGCTACAATACCTACCACCGTAGCATACTCCTGGGCTACAATACCTACCACCGTAGCATACTCCTGGGCTACAATACCTACCACCGTAGCATACTCCTGGGCTACAATACCTACCACCGTAGCATACTCCTGGGCTACAATACCTACCACCGTAGGATACTCCTGGGCTACAATACCTTCCACCGTAGCATACTCCTGGGCTACAATACCTACCACCGTAGGATACTCCTGGGCTACAATACCTACCACCGTAGCATACTCCTGGGCTACAATACCTACCACCGTAGCATACTCCTGGGCTACAATACCTACCACCGTAGCATACTCCTGGGCTACAATACCTACCACCGTAGGATACTCCTGGGCTACAATACCTACCACCGTAGCATACTCCTGGGCTACAATACCTACCACCGTAGGATACTCCTGGGCTACAATACCTACCACCGTATCATACTCCTGGGCTACAATACCTACCACCGTAGGATACTCCTGGGCTACAATACCTACCACCGTAGCATACTCCTGGGCTACAATACCTACCACCGTAGCATACTCCTGGCCTACAATACCTACCACCGTATCATACTCCTGGGCTACAATACCTACCACCGTAGGATACTCCTGGGCTACAATACCTACCACCGTAGAATACTCCTGGGCTACAATACCTACCACCGTAGGATACTCCTGGGCTACAATACCTACCACCGTATCATACTCCTGGGCTACAATACCTACCACCGTAGCATACTCCTGGGCTACAATACTTACCACCGTATCATACTCCTGGGCTACAATACCTACCACCGTAGCAGACTCCTGGGCTACAATACCTACCACCGTAGCATACTCCTGGGCTACAATACCTACCACCGTAGCATACTCGTGGGCTACAATACCTACCACCTTAGCATACTCCTGGGCTACAATACCTACCACCGTAGCATACTCCTGGGCTACAATACCTACCACCGTAGCATACTCCTGGGCTACAATACCTACCACCGTATCATACTCCTGGGCTACAATACCTACCTCCGTAGGATACTCCTGGGCTACAATACCTACCTCCGTAGGATACTCCTGGGCTACAATACCTACCTCCGTAGGATACTCCTGGGCTACAATACCTACCTCCGTAGGATACTCCTGGGCTACAATACCTACCTCCGTAGGATACTCCTGGGCTACAATACCTACCACCGTAGGATACTCCTGGGCTACAATACCTACCTCCGTAGGATACTCCTGGGCTACAATACCTACCACCGTAGCATACTCCTGGGCTACAATATCTACCACCGTAGCATACTCCTGGGCTACAATACCTACCTCCGTAGCATACTCCTGGGCTACAATACCTACCACCGTAGGATACTCCTGGGCTACAATACCTACCACCGTAGCATACTCCTGGGCTACAATACCTACCACCGTAGCATACTCCTGGGCTACAATACCTACCACCGTAGGATACTCATGGGCTACAATACCTACCACCGTAGCATACTCCTGGGCTACAATACCTACCACCTTAGCATACTCCTGGGCTACAATACCTACCACCGTAGCATACTCCTGGGCTACAATACCTACCACCGTAGCATACTCCTGGGCTACAATACCTACCACCGTAGCATACTCCTGGGCTACAATACCTACCACCGTAGGATACTCCTGGGCTACAATACCTACCACCGTAGCATACTCCTGGGCTACAATACCTACCACCGTAGCATACTCCTGGGCTACAATACCTACCACCGTAGCATACTCCTGGGCTACAATACCTACCACCGTAGGATACTCCTGGGCTACAATACCTACCACCGTAGCATACTCCTGGGCTACAATACCTACCACCTTAGCATACTCCTGGGCTACAATACCTACCACCGTAGCATACTCCTGGGCTACAATACCTACCACCGTAGCATACTCCTGGGCTACAATACCTACCACCGTAGGATACTCCTGGGCTACAATACCTACCACCGTAGCATACTCCTGGGCTACAATACCTACCACCGTAGCATACTCCTGGGCTACAATACCTACCACCGTAGCATACTCCTGGGCTACAATACCTACCACCGTAGGATACTCCTGGGCTACAATACCTACCACCGTAGCATACTCCTGGGCTACAATACCTACCACCTTAGCATACTCCTGGGCTACAATACCTACCACCGTAGCATACTCCTGGGCTACAATACCTACCACCGTAGCATACTCCTGGGCTACAATACCTACCACCGTAGGATACTCCTGGGCTACAATACCTACCACCGTAGCATACTCCTGGGCTACAATACCTACCACCGTAGCATACTCCTGGGCTACAATACCTACCACCGTAGGATACTCCTGGGCTACAATACCTACCACCTTAGCATACTCCTGGGCTACAATACCTACCACCTTAGCATACTCCTGGGCTACAATACCTACCACCGTAGCATACTCCTGGGCTACAATACCTACCACCGTAGGATACTCCTGGGCTACAATACCTACCACCGTAGCATACTCCTGGGCTACAATACCTACCACCGTAGCATTCTCCTGGGCTACAATACCTACCACCGTAGGATACTCCTGGGCTACAATACCTACCACCGTAGCGTACTCCTGGGCTACAATACCTACCACCGTAGCATACTCCTGGGCTACAATACCTACCACCGTAGGATACTCCTGGGCTACAATACCTACCACCTTAGCATACTCCTGGGCTACAATACCTACCACCGTAGCATACTCCTGGGCTACAATACCTACCACCGTAGGATACTCCTGGGCTACAATACCTACCACCGTAGCATACTCCTGGGCTACAATACCTACCACCGTAGGATACTCCTGGGCTACAATACCTACCACCGTAGCATACTCCTGGGCTACAATACCTACCACCGTAGCATACTCCTGGGCTACAATACCTACCACCGTAGCATACTCCTGGGCTACAATACCTACCACCGTATCATACTCCTGGGCTACAATACCTAACACCGTAGGATACTCCTGGGCTACAATACCTACCACCGTAGCATACTCCTGGGCTACAATACCTACCACCGTATCATACTCCTGGGCTACAATACCTACCACCGTAGCATACTCCTGGGCTACAATACCTACCACCGTAGCATACTCCTGGGCTACAATACTTACCACCGTATCATACTCCTGGGCTACAATACCTACCACCGTAGCAGACTCCTGGGCTACAATACCTACCACCGTAGCATACTCCTGGGCTACAATACCTACCACCGTAGCATACTCCTGGGCTACAATACCTACCACCTTAGCATACTCCTGGGCTACAATACCTACCACCGTAGCATACTCCTGGGCTACAATACCTACCACCGTAGCATACTCCTGGGCTACAATACCTACCACCGTAGCATACTCCTGGGCTACAATACCTACCACCGTAGCATACTCCTGGGCTACAATACCTACCACCGTAGCATACTCCTGGGCTACAATACCTACCACCGTAGCATACTCCTGGGCTACAATACCTACCACCTTAGCATACTCCTGGGCTACAATACCTACCACCGTAGCATACTCCTGGGCTACAATACCTACCACCGTAGCATACTCCTGGGCTACAATACCTACCACCGTAGCATACTCCTGGGCTACAATACCTACCACCGTAGCATACTCCTGGGCTACAATACCTACCACCGTAGGATACTCCTGGGCTACAATACCTACCACCGTAGCATACTCCTGGGCTACAATACCTACCACCGTAGGATACTCCTGGGCTACAATACCTACCACCGTAGCATACTCCTGGGCTACAATACCTACCACCGTAGCATACTCCTGGGCTACAATACCTACCACCGTAGCATACTCCTGGGCTACAATACCTACCACCGTAGGATACTCCTGGGCTACAATACCTACCACCGTAGCATACTCCTGGGCTACAATACCTACCACCGTAGGATACTCCTGGGCTACAATACCTACCACCGTATCATACTCCTGGGCTACAATACCTACCACCGTAGGATACTCCTGGGCTACAATACCTACCACCGTAGCATACTCCTGGGCTACAATACCTACCACCGTAGCATACTCCTGGCCTACAATACCTACCACCGTATCATACTCCTGGGCTACAATACCTACCACCGTAGGATACTCCTGGGCTACAATACCTACCACCGTAGAATACTCCTGGGCTACAATACCTACCACCGTAGGATACTCCTGGGCTACAATACCTACCACCGTATCATACTCCTGGGCTACAATACCTACCACCGTAGCATACTCCTGGGCTACAATACTTACCACCGTATCATACTCCTGGGCTACAATACCTACCACCGTAGCAGACTCCTGGGCTACAATACCTACCACCGTAGCATACTCCTGGGCTACAATACCTACCACCGTAGCATACTCGTGGGCTACAATACCTACCACCTTAGCATACTCCTGGGCTACAATACCTACCACCGTAGCATACTCCTGGGCTACAATACCTACCACCGTAGCATACTCCTGGGCTACAATACCTACCACCGTATCATACTCCTGGGCTACAATACCTACCTCCGTAGGATACTCCTGGGCTACAATACCTACCTCCGTAGGATACTCCTGGGCTACAATACCTACCTCCGTAGGATACTCCTGGGCTACAATACCTACCTCCGTAGGATACTCCTGGGCTACAATACCTACCTCCGTAGGATACTCCTGGGCTACAATACCTACCACCGTAGGATACTCCTGGGCTACAATACCTACCTCCGTAGGATACTCCTGGGCTACAATACCTACCACCGTAGCATACTCCTGGGCTACAATACCTACCACCGTAGCATACTCCTGGGCTACAATACCTACCACCGTATCATACTCCTGGGCTACAATTCCTACCACCGTAGCATACTCCTGGGCTACAATACCTACCACCGTAGCATACTCCTGGGCTACAATTACCCGGACCCACGACCGGTCTATCGATGTCACCGCATGAAGAGGAATAAACAGACTCACCCCATCGCAACGTTCCCCAAAGGCTAACTCTCTAGCCCTTGCTATCTCCTTGCTTGCTATTTCGGCCTGCTAACTGCCAGCTTGTTTAGCCCCGGTCCGCTAACTGCTACCTTGTTTAGCCCCGGCCTACTAACTGTTAGCTTGTTAGCACAGGCCTGCTAACCGTCTGAATCGCCGCGTCCCAAACACTCACTGGACCCATATTTACTCTCTTATCTCTTTACGATTTTTAATTTGTTTATACCTTCCGGTAACCTGCCTCACCCAATGTGATACGGAATCGCTATTATTTTTAATTTTTAGAACACACTCAAGAACCTCCAGAAGCTAACCAGCTAACAAGCTACAAGCTATTTAGTCATTGTTAGTTTTTTTTTTTACCTGGATAACACTCACTAATCTAGCTTCCCTGCCCCCTGGACACTGATCACTTGGCTACATAGCTGATGCACGCTGGACTGTCCATTAATCACGGTACTCCATTCTGCTTGTTTATGTTTTATCTGTCGGCCCCGTTGCCTAGTCAACGCCATTTTACCTGCTGTTGTTGTGCTAGCTGATTAGCTGTTGTTGTCTCACCTACTGTTTTAGCAAGCTTTCCCAATTCAACTCCTGTGATTACTTATGCCTCGCTGTATGTCTCTCTCAAATGTCAATATGCCTTGTATACTGTTGTTCAGGTTAGTTATCATTGTTTTAGTTCACAATGGAGCCCCTAGTTCCACTCTTCACACCCCTGATACCTCCTTTGTTCCCCCTCCCACACATGCGGTGACCTCACCCATTACAACCAGCATGTCCAGAGATACAACCTCTCTCATCATCACCCAGTGCCTGGGCTTACCTCCGCTGTACCCGCACCCCACCATACCCCTGTCTGCGCATTATGCCCTGAATATACTCTACCATGCCCAGAAACCTGCTCCTCTTATTCTCTGTCCCCAACGCTCTAGGCGACCAGTTTTGATAGCCTTCAGCCGCACCCTCATACTACTCCTTCTCTGTTCCGCGGGTGATGTGGAGGTAAACCCAGGCCCTGCATGTCCCCAGGCACCCTCATTTGTTGACTTCAGTGATCGAAAAAGCCTTGGTTTCATGCATGTCAACATCAGAAGCCTCCTCCCTAAGTCTGTTTTACTCACTGCTTTAGCACACTCTGCTAACCCTGATGTCCTTGCCGTGTCTGAATCCTGGCTCAGGAAGGCCACCAAAAATTCAGAGATTTCCATACCCAACTATAACATCTTCCGTCAAGATAGAACTGCCAAAGGGGGAGGAGTTGCAGTCTACTGCAGAGATAGCCTGCAAAGTAATGTCATACTTTCCAGGTCCATACCCAAACAGTTCGAACTACTAATTTTGAAAATTACTCTCTCCAGAAATGAGTCTCTCACTGTTGCCGCCTGCTACCGACCCCCCTCAGCTCCCAGCTGTGCCCTGGACACCATTTGTGAATTGATCGCCCCCCATCTAGCTTCAGAGTTTGTTCTTTTAGGTGACCTAAACTGGGATATGCTTAACACCCCAGCAGTCCTACAATCTAAGCTAGATGCCCTCAATCTCACACAAATCATCAAGGAACCCACCAGGTACAACCCTAACTCTGTAAACAAGGGCACCCTCATAGACGTCATCCTGACCAACTGGCCCTCCAAATACACCTCCGCTGTCTTCAACCAGGATCTCAGCGATCACTGCCTCATTGCCTGTATCCGCTACGGAGCCGCAGTCAAACGACCACCCCTCATCACTGTCAAATGCTCCCTAAAACACTTCTGTGAGTAGGCCTTTCTAATCGACCTGGCCTGGGTAGGACATTGACCTCATCCCGTCAGTTGAGGATGCCTGGTCATTCTTTAAAAGTAACTTCCTCACCATTTTAGATAAGCATGCTCCGTTCAAAAAATGCAGAACTAAGAACAGATACAGCCCTTGGTTCACTCCAGACCTGACTGCCCTCGACCAGCACAAAAACATCCTGTGGCGGACTGCAATAGCATTGAATAGTCCCCGCGATATGCAACTGTTCAGGGAAGTCAGGAACCAATACACTCAGTCAGTCAGGAAAGCTAAGGCCAGCTTCTTCAGGCAGAATTTTGCATCCTGTAGCTCCAACTCCAAAAAGTTCTGGGATACTGTGAAATCCATGGAGAACACGAGCACCTCCTCCCAGCTGCCCACTGCACTGAGGCTAGGTAACACGGTCACCACCGATAAATCCATGATTATCGAAAACTTCAACAAGCATATCTAAGGTCTGACCCTATTCTCTCCATCACCCCCTACCTCCATCTCCTTCTCCCTGACCCTGTTCTCTCCATCACCCCTACCTCCATCTCCATCTCCCTGACCCTGTTCTCTCCATCACCCCTACCTCCATCTCCTTCTCCTTCTCCCTGACCCTGTTCTCTCCATCACCCCCTACCTCCATCTTCTTCTCCTTCTCCCTGACCCTGTTCTCTCCATCACCCCTACCTCCATCTTCTTCTCCTTCTCCCTGACCCTGTTCTCTCCATCACCCCCTACCTCCATCTTCTTCTCCTTCTCCCTGACCCTGTTCTCTCCATCACCCCTACCTCCATCTCCTTCTCCTTCTCCCTGACCCAGTTCTCTCCATCACCCCTACCTCCATCTCCTTCTCCCTGACCCTGTTCTCTCCATCACCCCTACCTCCATCTCCTTCTCCTTCTCCCTGACCCAGTTCTCTCCATCACCCCTACCTCCATCTCCTTCTCCCTGACCCTGTTCTCTCCATCACCCCCTACCTCCATCTCCTTCTCCTTCTCCCTGACC
>NW_026999984.1:225357-242546 GCF_036934945.1 Oncorhynchus masou masou
AGGAGGAGGGGGTGTGGGAGGAGGAGCTGGAGGAGTAGGAGGAGGTGGAGGAGGAGGGGGGAGGAGCAGGTGGAGAAGGAGGAGGAGGAGATGGATGTGGGCATGAACCTGGGCTTGAACCAGAGACACTCTAAACACATCCCAACCTGGGCTTGAACCAGAGACCCTCTGAACACATCAACAAACTGGGCTTGAACCAGAGACCCTCTGAAAACAT
Source organism: Oncorhynchus masou masou (assembly GCF_036934945.1). Lineage (NCBI taxonomy): Eukaryota > Metazoa > Chordata > Actinopteri > Salmoniformes > Salmonidae > Oncorhynchus > Oncorhynchus masou. The sequence goes on from NW_026999984.1 coordinate 225,575, forward strand.
CCCAAATTGGGATTGAACCAGAGACCCTCTGTAAACATCCCAACCTGCGATGGAACCAGAGACCCTCTGAACACATCAACAACCTGGGCTTGAACCAGAGACCCTCTGAAAACATCCCAAACTGGGCTTGAACCAGAGACCCTCTGCACACATCAACAACCTGGGCTTGAACCAGAGACTCTCTGAACACATCAACAACATCCTCCCACCAGGCATAGTTACCTATCGTTCCAAAAGGTCCTCGTCTTGGGACTCGTCCGTGTAAGAAGGCCACAACAACCTTCTCTCTTTGTGCATTTTATTACCAACTGACGTTTAAACCAGCACGTAAACAAACATTAACTTGTACACCAGGTATACAAGACGTGTGGGTAGAATGTCTCAACCTCCCCCTCCTACTAATGTCTCCTCCTCCTACTAATGTCTCAACCTCCTCCTCCTACTAATGTCTCAACCTCCTCCTCCTACCAATGTCTCAACCTCCTCCTCCTACTAATGTCTCAACCTCCTCCTCCTACCAATGTCTCAACCTCCTCCTCCTACTAATGTCTCCACCTCCTCCTCCTACTAATGTCTCCACCTCCTCCTCCCACTAATGTCTCAACCTCCTCCTCCTACTAATGTCTCAACCTCCTCCTCCTACTAATGTCTCAACCTCCTCATCCTACTAATGTCTCCTCCTCCTCCTCCTACTAATGTCTCAACCTCCTCATCCTACTAATGTCTCCTCCTCCTCCTCCTACTAATGTCTCAACCTCCTCCTCCTACTAATGTCTCAACCTCCTCCTCCTACTAATGTCTCAACCTCCTCCTCCTACCAATGTCTCAACCTCCTCCTCCTACTAATGTCTCAACCTCCTCCTCCTACCAATGTCTCAACCTCCTCCTCCTACTAATGTCTCCACCTCCTCCTCCTACTAATGTCTCAACCTCCTCCTCCTACTAATGTCTCAACCTCCTCCTCCTACTAATGTCTCCTACTCCTCCTACTAATGTCTCAACCTCCTCCTACTAATGTCTCAACCTCCTCCTCCTACTAATGTCTCAACCTCCTCCTCCCACTAATGTCTCAACCTCCTCCTCCTACTAATGTGTCAACCTCCTCCTCCTACTAATGTCTCCTTCTCCTCCTCCTACTAATGTCTCCACCTCCTCCACCTACTAATGTCTCAACCTCCTCCTCCTACTAATGTCTCCACCTCCTCCTCCTACTAATGTCTCAACCTCCTCCTCCTACTAATGTCTCCACCTCCTCCTCCTACTAATGTCTCCACCTCCTCCTCCTACCAATGTCTCAACCTCCTCCTCCTCCTACTAATGTCTCAACCTCCTCCTCCTACTAATGTCTCAACCTCCTCCTCCTACTAATGTCTCAACCTCCTCCTCCTACTAATGTCTCAACCTCCTCCTCCTACTAATGTCTCAACCTCCTCCTCCTACTAATGTCTCAACCTCCTCCTCCTACTAATGTCTCAACCTCCTCCTCCTACTAATGTCTCCTCCTCTTCCTCCTACTAATGTCTCCACCTCCTCCTCCTACCAATGTCTCAACCTCCTCCTCCTACTACTAATGTCTCAACCTCCTACTAATGTCTCCTCGTCCTCCTCCGACTAATGTCTCCATCTCATTCAACACAGTCATGTATTTCTGAACCAACCAACCTCCTCCTCCTACTCATGAAATTCAATCAACTTTTCATATTTAATCAAAAGGGGGTCCGTTTTACTCTGAGGTGTCTGTCCACCTCGCCTGCCACGGCACTGGTGTTACGTGTTAATTTATCAATCTTCTCCAAGTCAAATGTCACTGAGGATGGAAAAGCAGGGTGAAAAACTCCCTGTCCAATTATGAACATATGAAGGACTGAAAGCTCCTCACCTCTCTGTAAAGGCCCGGCTGACGTCTTGTCTGGAGGGGATTTTAATGGGAAGTGCTTATCTACCTCGTCTCCACGTTCAGGTGTACAGAGAAAGACTTCCTGTTTAAATAAAGTAATCCCCCAAAAGCCTTCCCAATTACCACTAATTCCATTTTAATTCAGTCAAAAGGTGAAACGACAGGGAACATTTCAGAGCTACGGCGTGACTGGGCTCCAGAATGGAATAAGGATTTCAATTACAGGGCAGATATGTAGATAGGTGAAATCTGGATTAAAAACGTTCCACTGAGATTGGTGGTAATAGACTAATCTGATGGTTAGATATCTGACTACAGGGACGGTGATATTAGATTAGGTATCTGACTACAGGGATGGTGATATTAGATTAGATATCTGACTACAGGGACGGTGATATTAGATTAGATATCTGACTACAGGGACGGTGATATTCGATTAGATATCTGACTACAGGGATGTTGATATTAGATTAGATATCTGACTACAGGGACGGTGATATTAGATTAGATATCTGACTACAGGGATGGTGTATTAGATTAGATATCGGACTACAGGGATGGTGTATTAGATTAGATATCTGACTACAGGGATGCTGATATTAGATTAGATATCTGACTACAGGGATGGTGATATTAGATTAGATATCTGACTACAGGGATGGTGATATTAGATTAGATATCTGACTACAGGGATGGTGATATTAGATTAATCTGACGTTTAGATATCTGACTACAGGGAAAGTTATATTAGATTAGATATCTGACTACAGGGATGGTGATATTAGATTAGATATCTGACTACAGGGACGGTGATATTAGATTAATCTGATGTTTAGATATCTGACTACAGGGACAGTGATATTAGATTAGATATCTGACTACAGGGACGGTGATATTAGATTAGATATCTGACTACAGGGATGGTGATATTAGATTAGATATCTGACTACAGGGACGGTGATATTAGATTAATCTGATGTTTAGATATCTGACTACAGGGACAGTGATATTAGATTAGATATCTGACTACAGGGATGGTGATATTAGATTAGATATCTGACTACAGAGACGGTGATATTAGATTCATCTGATGTTTAGATATCTGACTACAGAGATATTGATATTAGATTAGGTACCTGACTACAGGGATGGTGGTATTAGATTAGATATCTGACTACAGGGACGGTGATATTAGATTAATCTTATGTTTAGATATCTGACTACAGGGACGGTGATATTAGATTAATCTTATGTTTAGATATCTGACTACAGGGACGGTGATATTAGATTAATCTTATGTTTAGATATCTGACTACAGGGACAGTGATATTAGATTAGATATCTGACTACAGGGACGGTGATATTAGATTAGATATGTGACTACAGGGACGGTGATATTAGATTAGATATCTGACTACAGGGATGGTGATATTAGATTAGATATCTGACTACAGGGACGGTGATATTAGATTAGATATCTGACTACAGGGATGGTAATATTAGATTAGATATCTGACTACAGGGATGGTGGTATTAGATTAGATATCTGACTACAAGGAAGGTGATATTAGATATATGACTACTGGGACAGTGATATTAGATTAGGTATCTGACTACAGGGATGGTAATATTAGATATCTGACTACAGGGACGGTGATATTAGATGAGATATATGACTACAGGGATGGTGATATTAGATTAGATATCTGACTACAGGGACGGTGATATTAGATTAGATATCTGACTACAGGGATGGTGTATTAGATTAGATATCGGACTACAGGGATGGTGTATTAGATTAGATATCTGACTACAGGGATGGTGTATTAGATTAGATATCTGACTACAGGGATGGTGATATTAGATTAATCTGATGTTTAGATATCTGACTACAGGGATGGTGATATTAGATTAGATAGCTGACTACAGGGATGGTGATATAAGATTAGGTATCTGACTACAGGGATGGTGATATTAGATTAGATAGCTGACTACAGGGATGGTGATATACGATTAGATATCTGACTACAGGGACGGTGATATTAGATTAGATATCTGACTACAGGGATGGTGATATTAGATTAGATATCTGACTACAGGGATGGTGATATTAGATTAGATATCTGACTACAGGGATGGTGATATTAGATTAGATATCTGACTACAGGGACGGTGATATTAGATTAGATATCTGACTACAGGGACGGTGATATTAGATTAATCTGATGTTTAGATATCTGACTACAGGGACAGTGATATTAGATTAGATATCTGACTACAGGGATGCTGATATTAGATTAGATATCTGACTACAGAGACGGTGATATTAGATTAGATATCTGACTACAGGGATGGTGATATTAGATTAGATATCTGACTACAGGGATGGTGATATTAGATTAATCTGACGTTTAGATATCTGACTACAGGGAAAGTTATATTAGATTAGATATCTGACTACAGGGATGGTGATATTAGATTAGATATCTGACTACAGGGACGGTGATATTAGATTAATCTGATGTTTAGATATCTGACTACAGGGACAGTGATATTAGATTAGATATCTGACTACAGGGACGGTGATATTAGATTAGATATCTGACTACAGGGATGGTGATATTAGATTAGATATCTGACTACAGGGACGGTGATATTAGATTAATCTGATGTTTAGATATCTGACTACAGGGACAGTGATATTAGATTAGATATCTGACTACAGGGATGGTGATTTTAGATTAGATATCTGACTACAGAGACGGTGATATTAGATTCATCTGATGTTTAGATATATGACTACAGAGATATTGATATTAGATTAGATATCTGACTACAGGGATGCTGATATTAGATTAGATATCTGACTACAGAGACGGTGATATTAGATTAGATATCTGACTACAGGGATGGTGATATTAGATTAGATATCTGACTACAGGGACGGTGATATTAGATTAATCTTATGTTTAGATATCTGACTACAGGGACAGTGATATTAGATTAGATATCTGACTACAGGGACGGTGATATTAGATTAGATATGTGACTACAGGGACGGTGATATTAGATTAGATATCTGACTACAGGGATGGTGATATTAGATTAGATATCTGACTACAGGGACGGTGATATTAGATTAGATATCTGACTACAGGGATGGTAATATTAGATTAGATATCTGACTACAGGGATGGTGGTATTAGATTAGATATCTGACTACAAGGAAGGTGATATTAGATATATGACTACTGGGACAGTGATATTAGATTAGGTATCTGACTACAGGGATGGTAATATTAGATATCTGACTACAGGGACGGTGATATTAGATGAGATATATGACTACAGGGATGGTGATATTAGATTAGATATCTGACTACAGGGATGGTGGTATTAGATTAGATATCTGACTACAAGGAAGGTGATATTAGATATATGACTACTGGGACAGTGATATTAGATTAGGCATCTGACTACAGGGATGGTAATATTAGGTATCTGACTACAGGGATGGTGATATTAGATTAGGTATCTGACTACAGGGATGGTGATATTAGATTAGATATCTGACTACAGGGATGGTGATATTAGATTAGATATCTTACTACAGGGACGGTGATATTATATTAGATATCTCACTACAGGGAAGGTGACATTAGATTAGATATCTGACTACAGGGACGGTGATATTAGATTAATCTTATGTTTAGATATCTGACTACAGGGACAGTGATATTAGATTAGATATCTGACTACAGGGACGGTGATATTAGATTAGATATCTGACTACAGGGACGGTGATATTAGATTAGATATCTGACTACAGGGACGGTGATATTAGTTTAGATATCTGACTACAGGGATGGTGATATTAGATTAGATATCTGACTACAGGGATGGTGATATTAGATTAGATATCTGAATACAGGGATGGTGATATTAGATTAGATATCTGACTACAGGGACGGTGATATTAGATTAGATATCTGACTACAGGGACGGTGATATTAGATTAATCTGATGTTTAGATATCTGACTACAGGGACAGTGATATTAGATTAGATATCTGACTACAGGGATGCTGATATTAGATTAGATATCTGACTACAGAGACGGTGATATTAGATTAGATATCTGACTACAGGGATGGTGATATTAGATTAGATATCTGACTACAGGGATGGTGATATTAGATTAATCTGACGTTTAGATATCTGACTACACGGAAAGTTATATTAGATTAGATATCTGACTACAGGGATGGTGATATTAGATTAGATATCTGACTACAGGGACGGTGATATTAGATTAATCTGATGTTTAGATATCTGACTACAGGGACAGTGATATTAGATTAGATATCTGACTACAGGGACGGTGATATTAGATTAGATATCTGACTACAGGGATGGTGATATTAGATTAGATATCTGACTACAGGGACGGTGATATTAGATTAATCTTATGTTTAGATATCTGACTACAGGGACAGTGATATTAGATTAGATATCTGACTACAGGGGTGGTGATATTAGATTAGATATCTGACTACAGAGACGGTGATATTAGATTCATCTGATGTTTAGATATCTGACTACAGAGATGGTGATATTAGATTAGATATGTGACTACAGGGACGGTGATATTAGATTAGATATCTGACAACAGAGATGGTGATATTAGATTAGATATCTGACAACAGAGATGTTGATATTAGATTAGATATCTGACTACAGGGACGATGATATTAGATTAGATATCTGACTACAGGGACGGTGATATTAGATTAGATATCTGACTACAGGGATGGTAATATTAGATTAGATATCTGACTACAGGGATGGTGGTATTAGATTAGATATCTGACTACAAGGAAGGTGATATTAGATATATGACTACTGGGACAGTGATATTAGATTAGGTATCTGACTACAGGGATGGTAATATTAGATATCTGACTACAGGGACGGTGATATTAGATGAGATATATGTCTACAGGGATGGTGATATTAGATTAGATATCTGACTACAGGGATGGTGATATTAGATTAGGTATCTGACTACAGGGATGGTGATATTAGATTAGGTATCTGACTACAGGGATGGTGATATTAGATTAGATATCTGACTACAGGGATGGTGATATTAGATTAGATATCTGACTATAGGGATGGTGTATTAGATTAGATATCTGACTACAGGGACGGTGATATTAGAGTAGATATCTGACTCAAGTGATGGTGATATTAGATTAGATATCTGACTACAGGGATGGTGATATTAGATTAGATATCTGACTATAGGGATGGTGTATTAGATTAGATATCTGACTACAGGGACGGTGATATTAGAGTAGATATCTGACTCAAGTGATGGTGATATTAGATTAGATAGCTGACTACAGGGACAATGATATTAGATTAATCTGATGTTTAGATATCTGACTACAGGGATAGTGGTATTAGATTAGATATCTGACTACAGGGACGGTGATATTATATTAGATATCTCACTACAGGGAAGGTGACATTAGATTAGATATCTGAATACAGGGACGGTGATATTAGATTAATCTTATGTTTAGATATCTGACTACAGGGACAGTGATATTAGATTAGATATCTGACTACAGGGGTGGTGATATTAGATTAGATATCTGACTACAGAGACGGTGATATTAGATTCATCTGATGTTTAGATATTTGACTACAGAGATGGTGATATTAGATTAGGTAACTGACTACAGGGATGGTGATATTAGATTAGATATCTGACTACAGGGAATGTGATATTAGATTAGATATCTGACTACAGGGACGGTGATATTAGATTAGATATCTGACTACAGAGATGGTGATATTAGATTAGATATCTGACTACAGGGACGGTGATATTAGATTAGATATCTGACTACAGGGACGGTGATATTATATTAGATATCTCACTACAGGGAAGGTGACATTAGATTAGATATCTGACTACAGGGACGGTGATATTAGATTAATCTTATGTTTAGATATCTGACTACAGGGACAGTGATATTAGATTAGATATCTGACTACAGGGATGGTGATATTAGATTAGATATCTGACTACAGGGACGGTGATATTAGATTAGATATCTGACTACAGGGACGGTGATATTAGATTAGATATCTGACTACAGGGATGGTGATATTAGATTAGATATCTGACTACAGGGATGGTGATATTAGATTAGATATCTGACTACAGGGATGGTGATATTAGATTAGATATCTGACTACAGGGACGGTGATATTAGATTAGATATCTGACTACAGGGACGGTAATATTAGATTAATCTGATGTTTAGATATCTGACTACAGGGACAGTGATATTAGATTAGATATCTGACTACAGGGATGTTGATATTAGATTAGATATCTGACTACAGAGACGGTGATATTAGATTAGATATCTGACTACAGGGATGGTGATATTAGATTAGATATCTGACTACAGGGATGGTGATATTAGATTAATCTGACGTTTAGATATCTGACTACAGGGAAAGTTATATTAGATTAGATATCTGACTACAGGGATGGTGATATTAGATTAGATATCTGACTACAGGGACGGTGATATTAGATTAATCTGATGTTTAGATATCTGACTACAGGGACAGTGATATTAGATTAGATATCTGACTACAGGGACGGTGATATTAGATTAGATATCTGACTACAGGGATGGTGATATTAGATTAGATATCTGACAACAGAGATGGTGATATTAGATTAGATATCTGACTACAGTGACGGTTATATTAGATTAGATATCTGACTACAGGGATGGTGATATTAGATTAGATATCTGACTACAGGGACGGTGATATTAGATTAGTTATCTGACTACAGGGATGGTGATATTAGATTAGATATCTGACTACAGGGATGGTGATATTAGATTAGATATCTGACTACAGGGATGGTAATATTAGATTAGGTACCTGACTACAGGGATGGTGATATTAGATTAGATATCTGACTACAGGGATGGTGATATTAGATTAGATATCTGACTACAGGGATGGTAATATTAGATTAGGTACCTGACTACAGGGACGGTGATATTAGATGAGATATATGACTACAGGGATGGTGATATTAGATTAGATATCTGACTACAGGGATGGTGATATTAGATTAGGTATCTGACTACAGGGATGGTAATATTAGATATCTGACTACAGGGACGGCGATATTAGATTAGATATCTGACTACAGGGATGGTGATATTAGATTAGATATCTGACTATAGGGATGGTGATATTAGATTACATATCTGACTACAGGGATGGTGATATTAGATTTTATATCTGACTACAGGGACGGTGATATTAGAGTAGATATCTGACTCAAGTGATGGTGATATTAGATTAGATAGCTGACTACAGGGACAATGATATTAGATTAATCTGATGTTTAGATATCTGACTACAGGGATGGTGGTATTAGATTAGATATCTGACTACAGGGACGGTGATATTATATTAGATATCTCACTACAGGGAAGGTGACATTAGATTAGATATCTGACTACAGGGACGGTGATATTAGATTAATCTTATGTTTAGATATCTGACTACAGGGACAGTGATATTAGGTTAGATATCTGACTACAGGGGTGGTGATATTAGATTCATCTGATGTTTAGATATTTGACTACAGAGATGGTGATATTAGATTAGGTACCTGACTACAGGGATGGTGGTATTAGATTAGATATATGACTACAGGGACGGTGATATTAGATTAGGTATCTGACTACAGGGACGGTGATATTAGATTAATCGTATGTTTAGATATCTGACTACAGGGACAGTGATATTAGATTAGATATCTGACTACAGGGACGGTGATATTAGATTAGATATGTGACTACAGGGACGGTGATATTAGATTAGATATCTGACAACAGAGATGGTGATATTAGATTAGATATCTGACTACAGGGACGGTGATATTAGATTAGATATCTGACTACAGGGATGGTGATATTAGATTAGATATCTGACTACAGGGATGGTGATATTAGATTAGATATCTGACTACAGGAACGGTGATATTAGATTAGTTATCTGACTACAGGGATGTTGATATTAGATTAGATATCTGACTACAGAGATGGTGTATTAGATTAGATATCTGACTACAGGGATGGTAATATTAGATTAGGTACCTGACTACAGGGATGGTGATATTAGATTAGATATCTGACTACAGGGACGGTGATATTAGATTAGGTACCTGACTACAGGGATGGTGATATTAGATTAGATATCTGACTACAGGGAAGGTGATATTAGATTAGATATCTGACTACAAGGAAGGTGATATTAGATATATGACTACTGGGACAGTGATATTAGATTAGGTATCTGACTACAGGGATGGTAATATTAGATATCTGACTACAGGGACGGTGATATTAGATGAGATATATGACTACAGGGATGGTGATATTAGATTAGATATCTGACTACAGGGATGGTGATATTAGATTAGGTATCTGACTACAGGGATGGTAATATTAGATATCTGACTACAGGGATGGTGATATTAGATTAGATATCTGACTATAGGGATGGTGATATTAGATTACATATCTGACTACAGGGATGCTGATATTAGATTAGATTTCTGACTACAGGGACGGTGATATTAGATTAGATATCTGACTCAAGTGATGGTGATATTAGATTAGATAGCTGACTACAGGGACAATGATATTAGATTAATCTGATGTTTAGATATCTGACTACAGGGATGGTGATATTAGATTAGATATCTGACTACAGGGACGGTGATATTAGATTAGATATCTGACTACAGGGACGGTGATATTTGATTAGATATCTGACTAAAAGGAAGGTGATATTAGATTAGATATCTGACTACAGGGATGTTGATATTAGATTAGATATCTGACTACAGGGAATGTGATATTAGATTAGATATATGACTACAGGGATGGTGATATTACATTAGGTATCTCACTACAGGGTTGGTGATATTAGATTAGGTATCTGACTACAAGGAATGTGAGATTAGATTGGATATCTGACTACAGGGATGGTGATATTAGATTAGGTATCTGACTACAGGGATGGTGATATTAAATTAGATATCTGACTACAGGGATGGTGATATTAGATTAGGTATCTGACTACAGGGATGGTAATATTAGATATCTGACTACAGGGACGACGATATTAGATTAGATATCTGACTACAGGGATGGTGGTATTAGTTTAGATATCTGACTACAGGAACGGTGATATTAGATTAGATATCTGACTACAGGGATAGTGATATTAGATTAGATATCTGACTACAGGGAAGGTGATATTAGATTAGATATCTGACTACAAGGAAGGTGATATTAGATATATGACTACTGGGACAGTGATATTAGATTAGGTATCTGACTACAGGGATGGTAATATTAGATATCTGACTACAGGGACGGTGATATTAGATTAGATATCTGACTACAGGGATGGTGATATTAGATTAGGTATCTGACTACAGGGATGGTAATATTAGATATCTGACTACAGGGATGGTGATATTAGATTAGATATCTGACTATAGGGATGGTGATATTAGATTACATATCTGACTACAGGGATGCTGATATTAGATTAGATTTCTGACTACAGGGACGGTGATATTAGATTAGATATCTGACTCAAGTGATGGTGATATTAGATTAGATAGCTGACTACAGGGACAATGATATTAGATTAATCTGATGTTTAGATATCTGACTACAGGGATGGTGATATTAGATTAGATATCTGACTACAGGGACGGTGATATTAGATTAGATATCTGACTACAGGGACGGTGATATTTGATTAGATATCTGACTAAAAGGAAGGTGATATTAGATTAGATATCTGACTACAGGGATGTTGATATTAGATTAGATATCTGACTACAGGGAATGTGATATTAGATTAGATATATGACTACAGGGATGGTGATATTACATTAGGTATCTCACTACAGGGTTGGTGATATTAGATTAGGTATCTGACTACAAGGAATGTGAGATTAGATTGGATATCTGACTACAGGGATGGTGATATTAGATTAGGTATCTGACTACAGGGATGGTGATATTAAATTAGATATCTGACTACAGGGATGGTGATATTAGATTAGGTATCTGACTACAGGGATGGTAATATTAGATATCTGACTACAGGGACGACGATATTAGATTAGATATCTGACTACAGGGACGGTGGTATTAGTTTAGATATCTGACTACAGGAACGGTGATATTAGATTAGATATCTGACTACAGGGATAGTGATATTAGATAAGATATCTGACTATAGGGATGGTGATATTAAATTACTCAATGTTTAGATATCTGACAACAGTATTTCAACAACAAGGCATGACTCACCCCTGTATGTATTTCTACAACAAGGCATGACTCACCCCTGTATGTATTTATACAACAAGGCATGACTCACCCCTATATGTATTTATACAACAAGGCATGACTCACCCCTGATTGTATTTCAACCACAAGGCATGGCTTATCCCTGTATGTATTTCAACAACAAGGCATGACTCACCCCTATATGTATTTCTACAACAAGGCAAGTCTCAACCCTATATGTATTTCTACAACAAGGCATGACTCATCCCTGTATGTATTTCATCAACAAGGCATGACTCACCCCTATATATATTTCAACAACAAGGCATGACTCACCCCTATATGTATTTCAACAACAAGGCATGACTCACCCTTGTATGTATTTCAACAACAAGGCATGACTGACCCCTATATGTATTTCCACAACAAGGTATGACTCACCCCTATATGCATTTCAACAACAAGGCATGACTCACCCCTGTATGTATTTCTACAACAAGGCATGACTCACCTCTCTATGTATTTCAAAAACTAGGCATGACTCACCCCTATATATATTTCAACAACAAGGCATGACTCACCCCTATATGTATTTCAACAACAAGGCATGACTCATCCCTGTATGTATTTCAACAACAAGGCATGACTGACCCCTATATGTATTTCCACAACAAGGCATGACTCACCCCTATATGTATTTCAACAACAAGGCATGACTCACCACTGTATGTATTTCTACAGCAAGGCATGACTCACCCCTGTATGTATTTCAACAACAAGGCATGACTCACCCCTATCTGTCTATCAACAACAAGGCATGACTCACCCCTGTATGTATTTCAACAACAAGGCATAACTCACCCCTATCTGTCTATCAACAACAAGGGATGACTCACCCCTATCTGTCTAGCAACAACAAGGCATGACTCACCCCTATCTGTCTATCAACAACAAGGCATGACTCACCCCTATCTGTCTATCAACAACAAGGCATGACTCACCCCTATCTGTCTATCAACAACAAGGCATGACTCACCCCTATCTGTCTATCAACAACAAGGCATGACTCACCCCTATCTGTCTATCAATAACAAGGCATGACTCACCCCTGTATGTATTTCAACAACAAGGCATGACTCACCCCTATCTGTCTATCAACAACAAGGCATGACTCACCCGTATCTGTCTATCAACAACAAGGCATGACTCACCCCTATCTGTCTATCAACAACAAGGCATGACTCACCCCTATCTGTCTATCAACAACAGGGCATGACTCACCCCTATCTGTCTATCAACAACAAGGCATGACTCACCCCTGTATGTATTTCAACAACAAGGCATGACTCACCCCTATCTGTCTATCAACAACAAGGCATGACTCACCCCTGTATGTATTTCAACAACAAGGTAACGGAGAAGCACGTACCGTAAACCAATATTTTTTGGGAAGAAACTACCAAACCTCCAGGCTTCAACCAATTACCAGGGTGAAAAGAACCCAGCTTCGCCAAACCTCATTTCTCTAAAGGCATTAAAATCAGGAGCTCAACCGACCCGTCTCGAACTCTAATTAACGCATTTTAGTCCTTTTCCATTTGTATGATTTAAGGAGTGACTGCTGAGTCGTAGAGACGGTAGAGAAAAATCATCCTTTAATGTGTTAGTGATAGTGAAACTCCGTTATAATACAAAATGCTAAATGTGAAAACAAAATGTAGGAAACAACTAAATAAATATTAATAACTATTAATAAAACAAAAGGGGGAAAAAATTGTTGTATTTTTTTTCTTCTTCTTTATCCATTAAGTTTGACTTCATTTAAATGTTTTAATTGTTTTACAAAAAAAAAAGCGCTTTATTAAATCGACATTCTGCGATGAACATTTAAGGTTGTTGTAATATATATATATATATATATATATATATATATATCGGTGTATATTCCCTCTGGGACCAGTGGTAGTGACAGCCAGCTCATTAAATCATTACAACTCCTCTCAGAGCGATAATAATCAGGTTAAAGGCGATAAACTACTCGCTTTGTTGATTGACTTCCAGGCCACATATTTAAATCTGCTGTTGATCAAAGGTGTGTGTAAAGGAAGGGTCAAAGGTTAAAGCACTAGGATGAAATCGCGATCTGATTAAAATTCATAATTCAATTAAAATAAGTACATTTCATTTCAATGTGTGTCCTAAATGGGGCACTTCTTTCGACTAGAGCATCTGTTGAAATTTGGGACACATCCTTAGTTCGACTCTGCCAATAGTCACTCCTCCTCCTGACTGATATCAACAAGTATGCTAGTTCTGTCGGAGAACTAAAGAAACGAGCTAAAACACAAATAATGTTAATTAACAAAATGGCTTCTCCCTGCAACGGGAATCATGATCACGATTAAACGGGTACCAACCTTCCGTTTTCTATACACTTGAAGAACAGCCAAAGCTCTCATTCACTTGAAAAACATATTTATTCGCAAAAAGAAGACTCAAGAACATATTGCTTTTTCCCAAAAACACCTTTACAAAACTCTCTACTTGAACAAAATGAATCACTTGAAGAACATATTGCTTAACTAAAAGCATATTGCTTAACTAAAAGCATATTGCTCTACTCAAACCACACCACAATTCTTCCTTCGTGGACCAGACTTTATAATTTACATCCACCATAGATTTAAAAGCTGGAAAAAAAAACAACTATATCTTATTAGTAATCTCTGGGGATGTGATCTTTGCACATTTCAAACTTCTTCAAATTCCCAGTTGGAAACGGGTTGATCTATAGACTGCCTGGAATTCACACCGCGTGCGTTTCTACGCTGCAAATAAGGCCTGTGTGATAAAAGCTCCTATTCCCCCATGGTGCAGCCTTCCCACACAAATGATGTCGGACTCAAAGTGACTTTGGAAATCTGTTAGCCCCTGGGTACTTACATATAGAAAAAATAGAAAGAGGTTATTGATGAAACTATTGTTCAGAAACAAAATGGCGAAAGAGAGAGGGACAGAGAGACAGAGAGAGAGAGAGAGAGAGAGACAGAGACAGAGACAGAGAGAGAGAGAGAGAGAGAGACAGAGAGAGAGAGAGAGATAGAGAGAGAGAGAGAGAGACAGAGACAGAGACAGAGAGAGAGAGAGACTAGGGCTAAACCAAGGATGCAGAGCATTGTGAACCATCAATTCCAGTAGTCAGTAGAGTCCAGTAGTCAGTAGAGTACAGTAGTCAGTAGAGTTCAGTAGTCAGTAGAGTCTAGTAGTCAGTAGAGTTCAGTAGTCAGTAGAGTCCAGCAGTCAGTAGAGTCAGTAGAGTCCAGTAGTCAGCAGAGTCCAGTAGTCAGTAGAGTGCAGTAGTATGTAGAGTTCAGTAGTCAGTAGAGTCCAGTAGTCAGTAGAGTCTAGTAGTCAGTAGAGTCTAGTAGTCAGTAGAGTTCAGTAGTCAGTAGAGTCCAGTAGTCAGTAGAGTTCTGTAGTCAGTATAGTTCTGTAGTCAGTCGATTCAAGTAGTCAGTAGAGTCCAGTAGTCAGTAGAGTCAAGTAGCCAGTAGAGTCCAGTAGTCAGTAGAGTTCAGTAGTCAGTAGAGTCTAGTAGTCAGTAGAGTTCAGTAGTCAGTAGAGTCCAGTAGTCAGTATAGTTCTGTAGTCAGTATAGTCCTGTAGTCAGTCGATTCAAGTAGTCAGTAGAGTCCCGTAGTCAGTAGAGTTCAGTAATCAGTAGAGTCCAGTAGCCAGTAGAGTCCAGGAGTCCGTATAGTTTAGTAGTCAGTAGAGTCCAGTAGTCAGTCAAGTTCAGTAGTCAGTAGAGTCAGTAGTCAGTAGAGTCCAGTAGTCAGTAGAGTCCAGTAGTCAGTAGAGTCCAGTAGTCAGTAGAGTTCAGTAGTCAGTATAGTCAAGTAGTCAGTAGAGTCCAGTAGTCAGTAGAGTTCAGTAGTCAGTAGAGTCCAGTAGTCAGTAGGTTCAGTAGAGTCAAGTAGTCAGTCGATTTCAGTAGTCAGTAGAGTCCAGTAGTCAGTAGAGTCTCGTAGTCAGTAGAGTTCAGTAGTCAGTAGAGTCCAGTAGTCAGTAGGTTCAGTAGAGTCAAGTAGTCAGTAGAGTCAGTAGAGTCTAGTAGTCAGTAGAGTCAGTAGAGTCCAGTAGTCAGTAGAGTCAGTAGAGTCTAGTAGTCAGTAGAGTACAGTAGTCAGTAGAGTCTAGTAGTCAGTAGAGTCCAGTAGTCAGTAGAGTCCAGTAGTCAGTAGAGTCTAGTAGTCAGTAGAGTTCAGTAGTCAGTAGAGTCCAGTAGTTAGTAGAGTCAGTAGAGTCAAGTAGTCAGTAGAGTCAGTAGAGTCCAGTAGTCAGTAGAGTCAGTAGAGTCTAGTAGTCAGTAGAGTCTAGTAGTCAGTAGAGTCTAGTAGTCAGTAGAGTCCAGTAGTCAGTAGAGTCTAGTAGTCAGTAGAGTCCAGTAGTCAGTAGAGTCCAGTAGTCAGTAGAGTCTAGTAGTCAGTAGATTTCAGTAGTCAGTAGAGTCCAGTAGTCAGTAGAGTCAGTAGAGTCAAGTAGTCAGTAGAGTCAGTAGAGTCCAGTAGTCAGTAGAGTCAGTAGAGTCTCAGTAGTCAGTAGAGTCAGTAGTAGTAGTCAGTCAGAGTCCAGTAGTCAGTAGA
>NW_026999985.1:0-9334 GCF_036934945.1 Oncorhynchus masou masou
TGGAGATGTTTGATATGAGTCTGGAAGGAGAGTTTACAGTCTAGCCAGACACCTAGGTACTTATAGGTGTCCACATATTCAAGGTCGGAACCATCCAGGGTGGTGATGCTCGTCGGGCATGCGGGTGCAGGCAGCGATCGGTTGAAAAGCATGCATTTGGTTTTACTAGCGTTTAAGAGCAGTTGGAGGCCACGGAAGGAGTGTTGTATGGCATTGAAGCTCGTTTGGAGGTTAGATAGCACAGTGTCCAAGGACGGGCCGGAAGTATATAGAATGGTGTCGTCTGCGTAGAGGTGGATCAGGGAATCGCCCGCAGCAAGAGCAACATCATTGATATATACAGAGAAAAGAGTCGGCCCGAAAATTGAACCCTGTGGCACCCCCATAGAGACTGCCAGAGGACCGGACAGCATGCCTTCCGATTTGACACACTGAACTCTGTCTGCAAAGTAATTGGTGAACCAGGCAAGGCAGTCATCCGAAAAACGAGGCCACTGAGTCTGCCGATAAGAATATGGTGATTGACAGAGTCGAAAGCCTTGGCAAGGTCGATGAAGACGGCTGCACAGTACTGTCTTTTATCGATGCCGGTTATGATATCGTTTAGGACCTTGAGCGTGGCTGAGGTGCACCCGTGACCGGCTCGGAAACCAGATTGCACAGCGGAGAAGGTACGGTGGGATTCGAGATGGTCAGTGACCTGTTTGTTGACTTGGCTTTCGAAGACCTTAGATAGGCAGGGCAGGATGGATATAGGTCTGTAACAGTTTGGGTCCAGGGTGTCTCCCCCTTTGAAGAGGGGGATGACTGTGGCAGCTTTCAATCCTTGGGGATCTCAGACGATATGAAAGAGAGGTTGAACAGGCTGGTAATAGGGGTTGCGACAATGGCGGCGGATAGTTTCAGAAATAGAGGGTCCAGATTGTCAAGCCCAGCTGATTTGTACGGGTCCAGGTTTTGCAGCTCTTTCCAGAACATCTGCTATCTGGATTTGGGTAAAGGAGAACCTGGAAGGGCTTGGGCGAGAAGCTGCGGTGGGGGCGAGCTGTTGGCCGAGGTTGGAGTAGCCAGGCGGAAGGCATGGCCAGCCGTTGAGAAATGCTTGTTGAAGTTTTCGATAATCATGGATTTATCGGGTGGTGACCGTGTTACCTAGCCTCAGTGCAGTGGGCAGCTGGGAGAAGGTGCTCTTGTTCTCCATGGACTTCACAGTGTCCCAGAACTTTTGGAGTTGGAGCTACAGGATGCAAACTTCTGCCTGAAGAAGCTGGCCTTAGCTTTCCTGACTGACTGCGTGTATTGGTTCCTGACTTCCCTGAACAGTTGCATATCGCGGGGACTATTCGATGCTATTGCAGTCCGCCACAGGATGTTTTTGTGCTGGTCGATGGCAGTCAGGTCTGGAGTGAACCAAGGGCTGTATCTGTTCTTGGATCTGCATTTTTTGAACGGAGCATGCTTATCTAAAATGGTGAGGAAGTTACTTTTAAAGAATGACCAGGCATCCTCAACTGACGGGATGAGGTCAATGTCCTTCCAGGATACCCGGGCCAGGTTGATTAGGAAGGCTTGCTCACAGAAGTGTTTTAGGGAGCGTTTGACAGTGATGAGGGGTGGTCGTTTGACTGCGGCTCCGTAGCGGATACAGGCAATGAGGCAGTGATCGCTGAGATCCTGGTTGAAGACAGCGGACGTGTATCTGGAGGGCCAGTTGGTCAGGATGACGTCTATGAGGGTGCCCTTGTTTACAGAGTTAAGGTTGTACCTGGTGGGTTCCTTGATGATTTGTGTGAGATTGAGGGCATCTAGCTTAGATTGTGGGACTGCCGGGGTGTTAAGCATATCCCAGTTTAGGTCACCTAAAAGAACAAACTCTGAAGCTAGATGGGGGGCGATCAATTCACAAATGGTGTCCAGGGCACAGCTGGGAGCTGAGGGGGTCGGTAGCAGGCGGCAACAGTGAGAGACTTATTTCTGGAGAGAGTAATTTTCAAAATTAGCGAAGTTCGAACTGTTTGGGTATGAACCTGGAAAGTATGACATTACTTTGCAGGCTAACTCCTCCCCTTGGCAGTTCTATCTTGTGAAGATGTTATGATTGGGTATGGAAATCTCAGGGTACTTGGTGGCCTTCCTGAGCCAGGACTCAGACACGGCAAGGACATCAGGGTTAGCAGTGTGCTAAAGCGGTGAGTAAAACAAACTTGGGGAGGAGGCTTCTGATGTTGACATGCATGAAACCAAGGCTTTCGATCACAGAAGTCAACAAATGAGGGTGCCTGGGGACATGGGGCCTGGGGTTTACCTCCCACATCTGTGAACAGAGGAGTAGTATGAGGTGCGGCTAAGGCTATCAAAACTGGTCGCCTAGAGCATTGGGGACAAGAGAATAAGAGGAGCAGGTTTCTGGGCATGGTAGAATATATTCAGGGCATAATGCGCAGACAGGGGTATGGTGGGGTGTGGGTACAGCGGAGGTAAGCCCAGGCACTGGGTGATGAGATGAGAGATGTTGTATCTCTGGACATGCTAGTTGTAATGGGTGAGGTCACCGCATGTGTGGGAGGTGGGACAAAGGAGGTATCAGGGGTATGAAGAGTGGAACTAGGGCGCTCCCATTGTGAACTAAAACAATGATAACCTGAACAACAGTATACAAGGCATATTGACATTTGAGAGAGACATACAGCGAGGCATACAGTAATCCAGGTGTTGAATTGGGAAAGCTAGCTAAAACAGTAGGTGAGACAACAACAGCTAATCAGCTAACACAACAACAGCAGGTAAAATGGCGTTGACTGAAGCAACGGGGCCGACAGATAAAACATAAACAAGCAGAATGAGGTACCGTGATTAATGGACAGTCCAGCGTGCATCAGCTATGTAGCCAAGTGATCAGTGTCAGTGGGCAGGGAAGCTGGATTAGTGAGTGTTATCCAGGTTAAAAAACTAACAATGACTAAATAGCTTGTAGCTAGTTAGCTAGTTAGCTTCTGGAGGTTCTGAGGGTGTGTTCTAAAAATAATAGCGATTCCGTATCACATTGGGTGAGGCAGGTTACTGGAAGGTATAAACAAATTAAAAATCGGAAAGAGATAAGATAGTAAATATGGGTCCAGTGAGTGTTTGGGACGAGGCGATTCAGACGGTTAGCAGGCCTGTGCTAACAAGCTAACAGTTAGTAGGGCCGGGGCTAAACAAGGTAGCAGTTAGCAGGCCGAAATAGCAAGCAAGGAGATAGCAAAGGCTAGAGAGTTAGCCTTTGGGGGACGCTCGCGATGGGGTGAGTCTGTTTATTCCTCTTCATGCGGTGACATCGATAGACCGGTCGTGGGTCCGGGTAATTGTAGCCCAGGAGTATGCTAGGTGGTAGGTATTGTAGCCCAGGAGTATGCTACGGAGGTAGCACAGGTGCTCTGGCGGGGCTAGCTTCAGGCTAAGTGGGTGGGCGCTAGCCAGCAGTAATCGTCCGGGGTTGCGGTTTAGCTAAATAACTTATTGTGAAGATCCAGATGTTCCGTTTGCGGCGGGAATCCGGGGATAAAAAAATAAATAGGTCCGTTATGCTCTGGTTAGAGTCGCGTTGTTCGAACTGGCGAGAGCTTTCCGAGCTAAAGTTTAGCTGATGACCGGTTAGCTGAAGACCGCTAGCATAGGTGGTAGTTAGCTGGCTAGCTTCAGTTGAGGGGTTCCGGTTCGAAGTAAATATAAATACTAAATACTTTGGGAAAAAAATAAAAATAGCTACGTTGGGTGAGGCGGGTTGAAGGAGAGTAATTGGAAGCTGAGGTTTAGCAAAATGTTTTAAAAGATATGCGAAGAAAAAAATATGAAAAGACGAAATATACACGGGACAAGGGACACGACACGTCTTACTGCTACGCCATCTTGGACACTAAATATGTTAATGATATGAGTGACTAAAAACATCAAAGGTAACTCCTCTCCCTGTTCAGGCAGCTGCACTCAGCGCTCAGCGTCACTGGTTTGCTAGCCGCTACCGATCCCTTTTTCCTTTTCTAGTTGTTTTGTCTGGGTTCCTTTTCACACCTGGTTTCAATTGCGTTTATTTCTGTGTGTATATAGGGCACCTGTTACCTGCCTTAATTCGTGCAGGATTAGACTTGTGTGTATTGCGATCGATTGTATTTGATGTTTGTTGTTTTCACTATTACGCACGTGTATGTAAAGTGTCAGAACTGTGTTTGTTCCTCCTTGCGTTTGCACGAGTTTCTGAGTATTCGAGTGCTTTTTTTGGGGGGGGGATTTTTGTCTGTGCCATTTTTGTATTGGTGGACTATATTATTAAACACGCTTCTCAGACATCCCTACTCTCCTGCGCCTGACTCCTACACCTCTCACCGACGCATTGTATGACAGAATCCTGCAACAGATAATTATGGAGTCAGCAGGAGCAGACGCACTCCCAGGGTCCGTGGAGGGGAGCGAGTTCAACACCACACAGCAGTGTTACGCCGACTGGGGACCGCCATGGATCAGGTGATTGCGACGATGGAGAGAGGAGAGAGGTGGCCTTCCCACACCGTTATCAGCCACAACCCAACCCAACCAGTACCACTACCCTCTCCTTCATTGCCTGAGCACAGTGGGATTCTACTCGCCCTGCCGAGGGATACGACAGGACGGCGGTCGGGTGCCAGGGCTTCTTACTCCAGATGGACCTATACCTGGCGACCGTTCGTCCGGCTCCTTTGGGGGTGAGGGCGTGGCTGCTCCCTCGTCTCCTACCTCGCAGGTGAAGCCCTGGAGTGGGCCCAACGGTATGGAACGATCCTGACTCGGCGAGGGACCACTACCCAGAGTTCCATCTGAGGCAGGAGAGGAGGAGTGCTCAGGACTTGGCTCTAGAGTTCCGGACCTTGGCCGCTGGGCGCGGGATGGAAACGACAGGGCCTTGATCGATCACTATAGGTGTAGTTTGCGTGAGGACGTCCGTGGGAGCTGGCCTGTAGAGACACCACCCTGTCCTGGACCAATTGATCGACATGTACATTCGGTTGGACAACTTGCTGGCGACCCGCGGACGTCCAGATCGGGCTTTCTGTCAGTTCCATCCCCCAGCTCCACCACTCCCACACCCATGGAGCTAGTGCTTCAGCGAGGGCGACGTGGAGGAGGGGGCCTTTCCTGTGCCAGCTGTGGTCGCAGAGGGCACACTGCTGACCGGGTGCTGGGGTCCCCGGGAGCGAGACACCAGGCCGAGCACTGCCCGGACACCTCAGGTGAGTCGGCACCAGGCGAACCCAGAGCCCCCTGTTGGTCACATGTATGTATGGATTGTTTTTCCTGAATTATTCCCTCTTTCCCGGCATAAGGCGCTAGTAGATTCAGGCACGGGGCGGGAATTTTATTGACCGCAGTTTAGCGAACAGGTTAGGGATTCCCCTGTTCAGCTCTGACAAACCCTTCCCAGTGCAGAATATGTAAAAAGAAGGCGGACCCAATTACCACCTCATCGACGAGGGATTGTGCGATAAATCTCCTGGTAGGCGCTGCACTTCCCAGGAGTCATGTGTATCCTGGGTCACAGGAGGAGACGGTGACTATGGAGACATACATATCAGAATCTCTGGGGCAGGGGTTCATTCGGCCCTCCATCTCACCTGCCTCCTCGAGTTTCTTTTTGTGAAGAAGAGTGAGGGAGATCTGTGTCCGTGCATTGACTATAGAGGTCTAAATTCCATCACGGGGTGGGGTATAGTTACCCGCCACTTCCTCATTTGCCACGGCGATTGAGTCATTTCACGGAGCACGGTTTTTCACAAAACTGGATCTCAGGAGTGCATATAACTTTGTGTGTATCTGGGAGGGAGATGAGTGGAAGCGTTTAGTACCACATCTGGCCATTATGAGTACCTCATCATGCCGTACGGTTGAAAAAGAATGCTCCAGCAGTCTTACAATCTTTGTGGATGAGATTCTCAGGGACCTGCATGGTCAGGGTGTGGTGGTTTACATCGATGATATTCTGGTCTATTCCGCTACGTGCCGCGCACGTGTCTCTGGTGCGCAGGGTACTTGGGGGACTGTTGGAGCATGACCTGTACGTCAAGGCTGAGAATTGCCTGCTCTTCTTCCAACAGGCCATCTCCTCCTTAGGTATGATTTCCACATCGGGGTTGGATGGAGGATGCACCGCGTACAGCCGTGCGCACTGGCGACTCCAACCACGGTAAAGGAGGTGCAGCGGTTCTTAGGTTTGCCAACTACTACCGGGAGGTTTATCCGGGGTTTTGGGCAGGTGGCTGCTCCCATTACGTCACTGCGGAAGGGGCCCGACGCGTCTGGGGTGGTCGGCTGGAGGCGGACAGGCTTTGGGTCGCCTGAAGGCTCTGTTTACCTCGGCTCCCGTGCTGGCGCATCCGGACCTGCGCATTCATAGTGGAGGTGGACGCATCCGAGGCTGGGGTTGGAGCCGTGCTCTCCCAGTGCTCGGGTGCGCCACCGAAGCTTCGCCCCTGTGCTTTTCTTTTTCTCGGAAGCTCAGCCCGGCGGGGCGAAACTGTGACCTGGGGGATCGGGAGCTGCTAGCTGTTGTCAGAGCCCTGAAGGTGTGGAGACATTGGCTTGAGGAGGCCCAACACCCTTTTCTCATCTGGACTGACCACCGTAATCTAGAGTACATTTGGGCAGCGTGAGACTGAACCCTCACAGGTAAAGGTGAGCCATGTTTTTCACCCGATTTAGGTTCACCATCTCCTATAGACCAGGCTCCCAGAACACTAAGGCAGACGCACTGTCCCGACTATATGATACGGAGGAGCCGGGCCATTGATCCTGCGCCCATCCTCCCGGCTTCGTGTCTAGTGGCACCTGTGAGGTGGGAGGTGGGACGCAGACATTGAGCGAGCATTGCGTGTTGAGCCTACTCCACCACATGTCCAGCGGGATGGGAGTATGTTCCGCTGGAGATTTGAGACAGGTTCATTTGGTGGGCTTACACGTCCCCCTCCTTTGGTCACCCGGGGATCGGTAGGATGGTGCGATGTCTTAGTGGGAAGTACTAGTGGTCCAGTACTGGTGGAAGTACTGGTGGTCCACTTTAGCCAAGGACGTGAGGGTTTTTGTGTCCTCCTGCTCAGTGTGCGCTCAGTGCAAAGCTCCTAGGCACCTGCCCAGAGAGAAGTTACAACCCCTTCCCGTTCCACAGCGGCCTTGGTCACACCTGTCGGTTGACTTCTTTGACCGATCTGCCACCATCACAGGGCAACACCATGATCCTGGTTGTTGTGGAACGGTTTTCCTAAGTCTGTCGTCTCCTCCCTTGCCCGGTCTCCCTACAGCCCTACAGACTGTGGAGGCCCCGTTTACCTCACGTCCTTCCGGCACTACGGGGTGCCTGAGGATATTGTTTCTGATCGGGGTCCCCAGTTCACGTCCAGGGTGTGGAAGGCGTTCATGGAACGTTTGGGGGTCTCGGTCAGCCTAGCCTCTGGGTTTCACCCCGAGAGTAATGGGCAGGTGGAAAGTGTGAACCAGGATGGGTAGGTTTCTGCGGTCGATTGCCAGGACCGGCCAGGGAGTGGTTGAAGCACATCCCCTGGGCAGAGATGGCCCAGAACTCACTCCGCCACTCCTCTACGAACCTGTCGCCCTTCCAATGTGTGTTGGGCTATCAGCCGGTCCTGGTACCATGGCATCAGAGCCAGACCGAGGCTCCCTTAAACGGGCCGAAGGGGGCGGCAGAAGGCCAGTGCCGGCCGCCACCGCAGCGAGGCCCCGGTGTACCTGCCCTGCCGGAGCTGGGTCCGCGGTTTGTGGGGCCATTCAAAGTCCTGAGGAGAATAAACGAGGTGTGTTATAGGTTACAGCTCCCCGTATTACCGTATTAACCCTCGTTTCATGTGTCTCTGCGTCAGGCCGGTGGTGGCTGGTCCGCTTCAAGAAGATGAGGTGCGGGAGGTCCCTCCCCCCCCTGGACATCGGGGGCGCCGGTGTATGCAGTTTGGTCCATACTGGACTCGAGGGTCGGGTGGAGGGGGTCTTCAGTGCCTCCTGGACTGGGAGAGGTACGGTCCGGAGGAGAGATGCTGGGTGCCGGTGGAGGACGTACTGGATCCACCTATGCTAAAGGAGTTTCACCACCTCCATCCGGATACGCCCTGCGCCCTGCGTCCTCCGGGTCGTCCTCGAGGCCGGCATCGTTGCGCTGCGGAACCGCGCGTCAGGGGGTACTGTGTTTGTTCCTCCTTGCGTTTGCACAAGTTTCCTGAGTATTCGAGAGCTTAGTTTTTTGGGGGGATTTTTGTCTGTGCCATTTTTGTATTGGTGGACTATATTATTAAACAACGCTTCTCCAGACATCCCTGCTCTCCTGCGCTGACTCCTACACCTCTCCACCAAGACGCATTGTATCACAATCCAGGCCTGTGGTGGAAATTCTACCTTTAATTAATAATGAGGAGGCAAGGTCAATAATCAATCGAGGTGATAACTTTTATTAATATACTTCTTGCAATAAAGGAGCTGGTCACACCACACACAAGGGAATGGCGTGAGAGCCCGCGCACAAAAGAGTCCGGAAGCCTTCTATAGTCAAGCTGTCTTATACAAGCATCAGGAAAACACGTGACCTGTA
Organism: Oncorhynchus masou masou; assembly: GCF_036934945.1. Classification (NCBI taxonomy): domain Eukaryota; kingdom Metazoa; phylum Chordata; class Actinopteri; order Salmoniformes; family Salmonidae; genus Oncorhynchus; species Oncorhynchus masou. The sequence goes on from NW_026999985.1 coordinate 8,600, forward strand.
TGTGTATGTGGTGAGAGACGAAACTGGGTTACGGGGTACAGGCTACAATGAAAAGGTTGTCTCATTCTGTCGCAACTGAGAGAGGACAGATGCCAAAGTGACAGGAAGTCACTCCAGACGTACTTCCTCTAGCTCAACGGTTCCCCCAAGTTGGACAAGCAAGCACCTTGACTGTCGGCCCAGATGATGTATGGTCCTACCCCTACACACAAGCATGAACCTTTCGCCCAGAAACAGGCTCAAAGCAGAACAACAGCCGTATCCCTGGTGTGCAGGATATAACACTTTGCTCTGTCTCCAGTTAAGCTAAGAGGAACTAGTTAGTTTATATCAGCTCTTGGCTGAGCGCCCAGACATCATGGGGTCATACCACACACACACACACATTGAGTAAACAATAAACAAGTCAATAACACAGTAGAAAAAAAGGGTCTATATACATTGTGCAAAAAAGGCATGAGGAGGTAGGCAAATAATTAAAATTTTGCAGATTAACACTGGAGTGATAAATGATCAGATGGTCATGTGCAGGTAGAGATATTGATGCAAAGAGCAGAAAAGTAAATAAATAAAAACAGTATGGAGATGAGGTAGGTAAAATTGGGTGGGCTATTTACCGATAAGACTATGTACAGCTGCAGCAATCGGTTAGCTGCTCAGATATCAGATGTTTGAAGTTGGTGAGGGAGATAAAAGTCTCCAACTTCAGCGATTTCTGCAATTCGTTCCAGTCAC
>NW_026999986.1:0-9331 GCF_036934945.1 Oncorhynchus masou masou
CTCTAACCACTAGGTTACCCTGCCGCCTCTACACTCTAACCACTAGGCTACCCTGCCGCCTCTACACTCTAACCACTAGGCTGCCTTGAGACCACAGGAAACCGTTTGTTGATATTACAGCTGAACGTCGTCATCAAAAGGAAGAAACACATCGATAACAAGTGTACCTGATCTTTGAGTTGGCAGACCTTCTCCTTGAGCAGCAGCTTGACATTATGCAGAGACAGCTCTATCTCCCTCATACGTTCCTCCATCTTCATCATCATCATCATCATCGTCGTCGCCCTCTCGTTCTGGTGACGGAGAAGAGGTACACAGATGAGACGGGGAACTAGGCTCCGATGTAGAGAATGTACAAAATGATCTGTGGCCTTAAATCACTTGTGTCATTTACAGCAACTTGTTTGATATCGTTTAGTTCTGCCCCGTGTTTAGGGTACAACCGTCTTATATATTATAACCATGTTTATCTATATTTATCTTTATTTATCTTTTACATATCATCTGCCATGTTAAAAAAGGAAAGAAAAGTAAATAAATACACAGTTTAATTCATTAGGAAATCATTTTTAAAACACTATATATGTCTGGCTGTATGTACTGCAAAATACTCATAGCTGAGTAATATGCTATAAATACTCATAGCTGAGTAATAGGCTATAAATACTCATAGCTGAGTAATAGGCTATAAATACTCATAGCTGAGTAATAGGCTATAAATACTCATAGCTGAGTAACAGGCTATAAATACTCATAGCTGAGTAATAGGCTATAAATACTCATAGCTGAGTAATAGGCTATAAATACTCATAGCTGAGTAATAGGCTATAAATACTCATAGCTGAGTAATAGGCTATAAATACTCATAGCTGAGTAATAGGCTATAAATACTCATAGCTGAGTAACAGGCTATAAATACTCATAGCTGAGTAATAGGCTATAAATACTCATAGCTGAGTAATATGCTATAAATACTCATAGCTGAGTAATAGGCTATAAATACTCATAGCTGAGTAATAGGCTATAAATACTCATAGCTGAGTAATAGGCTATAAATACTCATAGCTGAGTAATAGGCTATAAATACTCATAGCTGAGTAACATGCTATAAATACTCATAGCTGAGTAATAGGCTATAAATACTCATAGCTGAGTAATAGGCTATAAATACTCATAGCTGAGTAATAGGCTATAAATACTCATAGCTGAGTAATATGCTATAAATACTCATAGCTGAGTAATAGGCTATAAATACTCATAGCTGAGTAATAGGCTATAAATACTCATAGCTGAGTAATAGGCTATAAATACTCATAGCTGAGTAACAGGCTATAAATACTCATAGCTGAGTAACATGCTATAAATACTCATAGCTGAGTAATAGGCTATAAATACTCATAGCTGAGTAATAGGCTATAAATACTCATAGCTGAGTAACATGCTATAAATACTCATAGCTGAGTAATATGCTATAAATACTCATAGCTGAGTAATAGGCTATAAATACTCATAGCTGAGTAATATGCTATAAATACTCATAGCTGAGTAATAGGCTATAAATACTCATAGCTGAGTAATAGGCTATAAATTCTCATAGCTGAGTAATAGGCTATAAATACTCATAGCTGAGTAACAGGCTATAAATACTCATAGCTGAGTAATAGGCTATAAATACTCATAGCTGAGTAATAGGCTATAAATACTCATAGCTGAGTAACAGGCTATAAATACTCGTGGCTGAGTAATAGGCTATAAATACTCATAGCTGAGTAATAGGCTATAAATACTCATAGCTGAGTAACATGCTGTAAATACTCATAGCTGAGTAACATGCTATAAATACTCATAGCTGAGTAACATGCTATAAATACTCATAGCTGAGTAACATGCTGTAAATACTCATAGCTGAGTAACATGCTATAAATACTCATAGCTGAGTAATAGGCTATAAATACTCATAGCTGAGTAATAGGCTATAAATACTCATAGCTGAGTAATAGGCTATAAATACTCATAGCTGAGTAATAGGCTATAAATACTCATAGCTGAGTAACAGGCTATAAATACTCATAGCTGAGTAACAGGCTATAAATACTCATAGCTGAGTAACATGCTATAAATACTCATAGCTGAGTAATAGGCTATAAATACTCATAGCTGAGTAATAGGCTATAAATACTCATAGCTGAGTAACATGCTGTAAATACTCATAGCTGAGTAACATGCTATAAATACTCATAGCTGAGTAATAGGCTATAAATACTCATAGCTGAGTAACAGGCTATAAATACTCATAGCTGAGTAATAGGCTATAAATACTCATAGCTGAGTAACATGCTATAAATACTCATAGCTGAGTAATAGGCTATAAATACTCATAGCTGAGTAACAGGCTATAAATACTCATAGCTGAGTAACAGGCTATAAATACTCATAGCTGAGTAATAGGCTATAAATACTCATAGCTGAGTAACAGGCTATAAATACTCATAGCTGAGTAACAGGCTATAAATACTCATAGCTGAGTAATAGGCTATAAATACTCATAGCTGAGTAATAGGCTATAAATACTCATAGCTGAGTAATAGGCTATAAATACTCATAGCTGAGTAATATGCTATAAATACTCATAGCTGAGTAACAGGCTATAAATACTCATAGCTGAGTAACAGGCTATAAATACTCATAGCTGAGTAATAGGCTATAAATACTCATAGCTGAGTAACAGGCTATAAATACTCATAGCTGAGTAATAGGCTATAAATACTCATAGCTGAGTAATAGGCTATAAATACTCATAGCTGAGTAACAGGCTATAAATACTCATAGCTGAGTAACATGCTATAAATACTCATAGCTGAGTAATAGGCTATAAATACTCATAGCTGAGTAATAGGCTATAAATACTCATAGCTGAGTAACATGCTATAAATACTCATAGCTGAGTAACATGCTATAAATACTCATAGCTGAGTAATAGGCTATAAATACTCATAGCTGAGTAACATGCTATAAATACTCATAGCTGAGTAATATGCTGTAAATACTCAAAATTATTGTGTTCTATGTGGTAATCTATTCTTACAATAGCAAAGATGTGTCAAGATAACATCTGAGAGAGGATACCATCAGATCCTGTGGTATATAACACCAAGGAAGAAGGCCGTTGAACACAAAAAACCCATGAAACTAGATGCTTTATTAGGTCTTGATTCTCCTCCGGTGAAATACATTGTACTGCATTTATTACAAAGTGACATCACAGCTAAATAAATAGATTAAAAAAACAAACTAATATATAAATATAAAAATTATTTGATCCAGAGACTTTAAAATACAATCTACAAAACAATCATAAACATAAAAAGTCAAACACACGCAGTGCAATAGAGAATAGAATCTTGACTTCTAAAGACACTTCTAAAGACACTTCTAAAGACACATCTAAAGACACTTCTAAAGACACTTCTAAAGACACTTCTAAAGACACTTCTAAAGACACTTCTAAAGACACTTCTAAAGATACTTCTAAAGACACTTCTAAAGATACTTCTAAAGACACTTCTAAAGACACTTCTAAAGACACTTCTAAAGACACTTCCAAAGACACTTCCAAAGACACTTCTAAAGACACTTCCAAAGACACTTCCAAAGACACTTCCAAAGACACTTCCAAAGACACTTCTAAAGACAATTCTAAAGACACTTCTAAAGACCCTTCTAAAGACCCTTCAAGACTTCTAAAGACCCTGAGACTCTGAGCTTCGACAGTAAACAGGAAATGCTACATGAACATAATAAAACTCATGGAAGAACAGGAATCAAAACATTTGCATAATTACAATGAAAATGTTTCCCATTTGTTTACTATCAAACTATTGTTGTTGAGTTCAATACTTTTGGTAACTAACTGGTATCGCAAGAACGTTGGACTCGTAACCGGAAGGTTGCTGGATCGAATCCCTGAGCCGACAAGGTAAACATCTGTTGTTCTGCCCCCGAACAAGGCAGTTAAACCCCACTGTTCCCCGGTAGGCCGTCATTGTAAATAAGAATTAGTTCTTAACTGACTTGCCTGGTTAAATAAAGGTGAAATAAATACAAATAAATAAATAAAAAGATAAAAACAAAAAATTATTGTTTTTAAAATTTTTAAATATCAATATGCAGGTCTGTAAAAATACGTCCAATAATACATTCTGTTGAAAACTATGAATCTACTGCAAACCGGAGTATATTTCATGGATCTGGATAAGAGCGTCTGCTAAATGACTTAAATGTAAATGTAAATCTAGGTCCTTGTAGTTCACCTACTGTTACGGAGCTCAAGTTGTTTCAGAAAGCCCTTTAATCTGAGGAAAATAACAAAGGTCTACTCCTGTTTTACGCTGCTACACTGCCACCTAGTGGCAGCATACCATCGTTACACATTCCATTCATGCCCTTACGATTAAGTAGTTCTAACATCCCATTCCAATCACTGTCCACTGTACCGTAACACTCTGATTTTTTCTTCCAGTGCTTCACATAAGTGTGGGGCAGGGGGACGAGGTCAGGGGACAGGAAATGAGACTTGGAGGATTGGTTGGGGCTGGGGTTGATGTGAGAAGGACGGACAGAGAGAAAGGTTTGGAGGACTGGTGGGACAGAAGAGGACTGGACAATAATTTGGGGTGTCTTGAAGGATAGAGGCATGATTTGGGGGGTTAGGTGAGTCAGGCAGGGGAAAAGGTCGGAGTGACTGGGGGAACGTGATGTTAGAAGCTGCCAAGTTGCTTGCTGTCTGTCAGAGTCCACCAATCCTCCGGTAGCTGTCTGCATGAGTGGCCCTCTGTTCTGGCATTGCAGCACCCTGGAGAGAGAAGGCAGGTACACTTCACCAGGGCTCACCCTCCATCCAGTCCTCTAATACATGAAGCTTCTAAAGGCAGGGCTATGCAATTAGCACAGCTTTAAATAGTCCCCTCTGTCTGGGACAACTGAAGGACTCAGTGCAATCTGGAGAACAGGGCTAAAACAGTTAGATGACTAGACTATAGTAAAACTAACTAAAATTGGTAGAGGGCAAAACAATTACGCCAGGCTATGACTTCACAGTGTAGCAAAGGACGATCCACCTCCAAATGTTAGAGAGGCCATGACAGAGACAAGGCCTACTGCTATTCAGTGGGAGGAGGATGGTTCTGCTTCTGGTTGAACAGAAGACCCATGAAGAGTCTGGTATCACCACGTACCTTCATCCCACCCAGACTATAATCACCCCCCACCCAGACTATAATCACCCCCCACCCAGACTATAATCACCCCCACCCAGACTATAATCAACCCCACCCAGACTATAATCACCCCCACCCAGACTATAATCACCTCCCACCCAGACTATAATCACCCCAGACTATAATCACCCCCACCCAGACTATAATCACCCCCACCCAGACTATAATCACCCCCCACCCAGACTATAATCACCCCCACCCAGACTATAATCACCCCCACCCAGACTATAATCACCCCCCACCCAGACTATAATCACCCTCCCCAGACTATAATCACCCCCACCCAGACTATAATCACCCCCCACCCAGACTATAATCACCCCAGACTATAATCACCCCTCCCCAGACTATAATCACCCCCACCCAGACTATAATCACTCCCCACCCAGACTATAATCACCCCCACCCAGACTATAATCACCCCCACCCAGACTATAATCACCCCCACCCAGACTATAATCACCCCCACCCAGACTATAATCACACCCAGACTATAATCACCCCCACCCAGACTATAATCACCCCCACCCAGACTATAATCACCCCCACCCAGACTATAATCACCCCCACCCAGACTATAATCACCCCCTCACCCAGACTATAATCACCCCTACCCAGACTATAATCACCCCCACCCAGACTATAATCACCCCAGACTATAATCACCCCCTACCCAGACTATAATCACCCCCCACCCAGACTATAATCACCCCCACCCAGACTATAATCACCCCCACCCAGACTATAATCACCCCCACCCATAGACTATAATCACCCCAGACTATAATCACCCCAGACTATAATCACCCCCTCACCCAGAATTATAATCACCCCTACCCAGACTATAATCACCCCCACCCAGACTCAATCACTCCCCACCCAGACTATAATCACCCCCACCCAGACTATAATCACCCCCACCCAGACTATAATCACCCCTACCCAGACTATAATCACTCCCCACCCAGACTATAATCACCCCTACCCAGACTATAATCACCCCCACTCCAGACTATAATCACCCCCTACCCAGACTATAATCACCCCCACCCAGTACCCAATCACCCCCCACCCAGACTATAATCACCCCCCACCCAGACTATAATCACCCCCACCCAGACTATAATCACCCCCACCCAGACTATAATCACCCCTACCCAGACTATAATCACCCCCACCCAGACTATAATCACCCCTACCCAGACTATAATCACCCCCCACCCAGACTATAATCACCCCCCACCCAGACTATAATCACCCCCCACCCAGACTATAATCACCCCCTACCCAGACTATAATCACCCCCACCCAGACTATAATCACCCCCCACCCAGACTATAATCACCCCCACCCAGACTATAATCACCCCACCCAGACTATAATCACCCCTACCCAGACTATAATCACCCCACCCAGACTATAATCACCCCACCCAGACTATAATCACCCCCCACAGACTATAATCACCCCCCACCCAGACTATAATCACCCCCCACCCAGACTATAATCACCCCAGACTATAACATCACCCACCCAGACTATAATCACCCCCTACCCAGACTATAATCACTCCCCACCCAGACTATAATCACCCCCACCCAGACTATAATCACCCCCACCCAACACCCAGACTATAATCACCCCTCCCCAGACTATAATCACCCCCACCCAGACTATAATCACCCCCCACCCAGACTATAATCACCCCCACCCAGACTATAATCACCCCTACCCAGACTATAATCACCCCCACCCAGACTATAATCACCCCCTACCCAGACTATAATCACCCCCTACCCAGACTATAATCACCCCCCCACCCAGACTATAATCACCCCCACCCAGACTATAATCACCCCCCACCCAGACTATAATCACCCCACCCAGACTATAATCACCCCCACCCAGACTATAATCACCCCCACCCAGACTATAATCAACCCCCACCCAGTCTATAATCACCCCCACCCAGACTATAATCACCCCCACCCAGACTATAATCACCCCAGACTATAATCACCCCCTGCCCAGACTATAATCACCCCCACCCAGACTATAATCACCCCCTACCCAGACTATAATCACCCCCACCCAGACTATAATCACCCCCTACCCAGACTATAATCACCCCCACCCAGACTATAATCACCCCCCACCCAGACTATAATCACCCCCTCACCCAGACTATAATCACCCCCCACCCAGACTATAATCACCCCCCACCCAGACTATAATCACCCCCACCCAGACTATAATCACCCCCACCCAGACTATAATCACCCCCTACCCAGACTATAATCACCCCCACCCAGACTATAATCACCCCCACCCAGACTATAATCACCCCCACCCAGACTATAATCACCCCCACCCAGACTATAATCACCCCCCACCCAGACTATAATCACCCCCACCCAGACTATAATCACCCCCACCCAGACTATAATCACCCCCACCCAGACTATAATCACCCCCACCCAGACTATAATCACCCCCACCCAGACTATAATCACCCCCACCCAGACTATAATCACCCCCCACCCAGACTATAATCACCCCCCACCCAGACTATAATCACCCCCCACCCAGACTATAATCACCCCCTACCCAGACTATAATCACCCCCACCCAGACTATAATCACCCCCCACCCAGACTATAATCACCCCCACCCAGACTATAATCACCCCCACCCAGACTATAATCACCCCCACCCAGACTATAATCACCCCCCACCCAGACTATAATCACCCCCACCCAGACTATAATCACCCCCACCCAGACTATAATCACCCCCCACCCAGACTATAATCACCCCCACCCAGACTATAATCACCCCCCACCCAGACTATAATCACCCCCTACCCAGACTATAATCACCCCCCACCCAGACTATAATCACCCCCTACCCAGACTATAATCACCCCCCACCCAGACTATAATCACCCCCTACCCAGACTATAATCACCCCCCCCAGACTATAATCACCCCCACCCAGACTATAATCACCCCCTACCCAGACTATAATCACCCCCCACCCAGACTATAATCACCCCCCACCCAGACTATAATCACCCCCCACCCAGACTATAATCACCCCCTACCCAGACTATAATCACCCCCTACCCAGACTATAATCACCCCCTACCCAGACTATAATCACCCCCACCCAGACTATAATCACCCCCCACCCAGACTATAATCACCCCCCACCCAGACTATAATCACCCCCACCCAGACTATAATCACCCCCCACCCCAGACTATAATCACCCCCACCCAGACTATAATCACCCCCCACCCAGACTATAATCACCCCCCACCCAGACTATAATCACCCCCACCCAGACTATAATCACCCCCACCCAGACTATAATCACCCCCCACCCAGACTATAATCACCCCCACCCAGACTATAATCACCCCCACCCAGACTATAATCACCCCCACCCAGACTATAATCACCCCCACCCAGACTATAATCACCCCCCACCCAGACTATAATCACCCCCACCCAGACTATAATCACCCCCACCCAGACTATAATCACCCCCACCCAGACTATAATCACCCCCCACCCAGACTATAATCACCCCCACCCAGACTATAATCACCCCCTACCCAGACTATAATCACCCCCCACCCAGACTATAATCACCCCCACCCAGACTATAATCACCCCCCACCCAGACTATAATCACCCCCACCCAGACTATAATCACCCCCCACCCAGACTATAATCACCCCCACCCAGACTATAATCACCCCCCACCCAGACTATAATCACCCCCCACCCAGACTATAATCACCCCCACCCAGACTATAATCACCCCCCACCCAGACTATAATCACCCCCACCCAGACTATAATCACCCCCCACCCAGACTATAATCACCCCCCACCCAGACTATAATCACCCCCCACCCAGACTATAATCACCCCCCACCCAGACTATAATCACCCCCACCCAGACTATAATCACCCCCACCCAGACTATAATCACCCCCACCCAGACTATAATCACCCCCCACCCAGACTATAATCACCCCCACCCAGA
>NW_026999987.1:0-9330 GCF_036934945.1 Oncorhynchus masou masou
GGATACTAGTTTATTCTTCTGGAACTTTTCTAAGTGTAATGTTTACTGTTAACTTTTGATTGTTTATTTCACTTGTGTTAATTATCTATTTCACTTGCATTGGCAATGTAAACATACGTTTCCCATGCCAATAAAGCCATTTGAATTGAATTAAAGGTATGTTTGAACCTTGCAAAAGGTCACAGATGGTCTTCCATCCAGACAATGCAATAAATCGTGATTGAGTCATCATGCTGGGCCTCATACACCAGCCAGTCACCAGTACATCACCTTCTCTCATTCTTCCACTACAGTCGTCGTTCATGGAAAACAAATGAAAAATCAAAGGGCCTATGCAGAGCATCGAAACCTTTTGTTGTGGTTGTTTTTTACCGATGCCTGTTTATTCATCAAAAGCAGAAGATAGTAAATATCATTAATCACAATGGTTAACTTATGCAAATTAAATAGGAAAACATGTCAAGCTTATCAATAGGATTACAGTTAGCTGAATTGGGTACACATATGGCTCAGGAGAAAATGTAAGAAAGGAAAACAACCAGATTCTAATCTAATCAACTATATTTAAATGATAGGAGTGCACCCTTGTGTTGCTTCCTCTGAACTATCCACAGTTTCCCTGTAACTATAAATCCATAGTATCTGCAGTACAATGAGATATATCCAAATTCATAGCTCTTTACGAACTCTTGAACAATCCAAACATGACAATTTCATTAATTACATTAATTTTGGTGATTTACGTTTTCATCCGTCTTCACACTTCTCCTGGCGTCAGTGACCCCAGTACTTCCATGGGGTCACTAACCTGTACCTCCACTCGGTACCGGTACCCCCTGTATATAGCCTCGTTATTGTTATTTTTATTGTGTTACTTTTTATTTTTATTTTACTATTTTTACTTTAGTTTATTTAGTAAATATTTTCTTAACTGTTTCTTGAACTGCATTGTTGGTTAAGGGCTTTGTAAGTAAGCATTTTACAGAAAGGTCTACCTGTTGGATTTGGAGCATGTGACAAATACAATTTGATTTGATTTGACATAATCCGACATTTTAATATCTTCCATTGTCAATAGATATCCCTTTCCTACCCCCTCCTCCAGGTTTGGATAAACGAACCAACCACACCCTCAAGACTGCCATGTGCAAGTCCCTTGACGGGTTCTGGGAATGGTGTGAGGACAACCTGAAGGTCATTCTCTTTGCACACAACAACAGTGTCCAGGCCTCCAGAGCACTCACCCTATAGCCTGCTATATGGACTGGAGCTGAATGGACTGGAGCTGCTGCTGTATGGACTGGAGCTGCTGCTGTATGGACTGGAGCTGCTGCTGTATGGACTGGAGCTGCAGCTGTTTGGACTGGAGCTGCAGCTGTTTGGACTGGAGCAGCAGCTGTATGGACTGGAGCTGCAGCTGTATGGACTGGAGCTGCAGCTGTATGGACTGGAGCTGCTGGAGCTGTATGGACTGGAGCTGCAGCTGTGGATGGACTGGAGCTGGCTGGAGCTGCAGCTGTTTGGCTGTGGACTGGAGCTGTTTGGACTGGAGCTGCAGCTGTATGGACTGGAGCTGCAGCTGTATGGACTGGAGCTGCAGCTGTATGGACTGGAGCTGCAGCTGTATGGACTGGAGCTGCAGCTGTATGGACTGGAGCTGCAGCTGTATGGACTGGAGCTGCAGCTGTATGACAGCTGTATGGACTGGAGCTGCAGCTGTATGGACTGGAGCTGCAGCTGTGGACTGGAGCTGCAGCTGATGGACTGGAGCTGCAGCTGTATGGACTGGAGCTGCAGTTGTATGGACTGGAGCTGCAGCTGTATGGACTGGAGCTGCAGCTGTTGACTGTGGTAAACAATGCAATTGTATATACAATTATTTCAAATTTGTGATTGACTTAGTGTTGTTTGTCTATTTCTATTTTTGCATAACATACTTTCAGATCACTGAAACTCCACCTGATCTGGTGGAAGTTGTCGAACCAGATCAGAAGGCCTTCGAGGGCCACCTCCAGGCACGGACTGAGAAGGATGTGGAGGTTTTTGACCAGGTAAAAATTTATTGTCCGCTGTTAATTTATTTTCTGTCCCTCCAAGAGATATGTAAGTGTATTTGGAATAATATGAAATATACATTTTATTTATTTATATTATCAATCAAGGTGACATTGAACATTGACAAGGTACAGAAGTAACAGAAGGAGAGCTACCGGAGGATAATCAAGGATGGGACCAAGAGCTTCTACATCCGGGCGAATGACTTGGTTTGGAAGAAGGACGAAAGGAAGGCGAGACCTGGAAAACCTTGCTGCTCTTTCGCTCCTAGCTGGGTTCACCATCTGTTAAGCTGAATAGAAAAATCTCAGATGATAACTATTTGCATTTGCCTCCTCATAGTGGGCTGTGTCACCATGCTGTCTGCAGTATCAACACTGGGCCGGAGGTTTTTCCAAAGTCAATCTTAAAGCTAACCACTGGGACACAGTAAGTAACCTCCGCTGCCAGGTAGGTACTGTTAATGTGTATGACTCCAGTGGTTATGACACCACCCCAGAGTTTCTCTGACAACTCACCTCTCATCTTTTCTAGGGACCATCCCTTACCTCCCTCAGCAACCCCACTGACATAACAAATGACAGACGGGTATCCTTTCTTTCTGTCTGCAGTTAACAATATTGGATGTCTACTCAAACATTTAAATTAAACTATTGATTAACTGTATTTTTGCATACCTGATCAGCCTGTAACCTGTGTGTTTGTTTGTTTATGTCTCTGTCTCCTACCCTGTTCCCTGTTCTCCAGGACCTATGGGCTCTGCCCAACACCCAGACATGTTATCCAGTTATCCACCTGATGTCGTCAATTACCAACCACCCTTCAACTTTTCATTACATCATCTACTGTTATTGTCATGTTGTCATTATCTGCTAAGAAATGTTCTTGCTCCATCATACTGGGCACATAGTGTTTTTAGTTAATCTGTGTATCTCACATTAACATTGCAAACACTAATTGCTCCGGTAAGTCACTCTGCTAAATTACTAAAATGTGTAAATGTAATAATCAAATGTATTTGCATATGAGTGAAGTAGAAATTAGCTGACTGTGATCTAAGGTAAGTAACATTCATGTGTGAGGAGGACATCGAAATTGTATCTTTTTTGTTTTACCCCGATGCCTGTTTATTCATAAAAAAGCAGATGATAGTAAATATCATTAATCGCAATGGTTCGTCTATGCATATTAATAGGAAAACATTCCAAGCAAATTAATAGGACTACATTTAGCCTAATTGGGAACAAATATAACGCGGGGGAAAGTCAAACGATCCTAGTCAATCAATTGTTGTGTTTATCTGTTAGGTGTATGGATAGACCCACACCGATTTGAAGATTTGTCTTTTTCTGTAAGTATAGCCTACCACTAATATTCTACATTGCGGAGCATTTAATAAAACAACCATATTGTCCTGTGATAGTGACACTTGCTTTCATTTAAAAGTGAATGTTTTCATAAGCCTCTAGGTCTACCAAAAAATGATGTTGAGGCTGTTCAAGACCTTTGATAGTCTACTAGCCTATGTGGAAATAATCGTGGAGTTATACCCTAGATCACTTTACACAATCTGGACGGTTGTTTTTCTAAGGCTAATTAAACAAGGGGTAGCATACACTTTACCTGTCTCTATAACAAGGGTTAGGCCTATATCCTCACATACCCCCTCAATTCGAGCCCTGTTGTTAACCATAAGACATCTCCACAGAAATGTAGAGCCTAAGGATTGCATGGTGTCAGTGATTGTGTCTGTTAAACTGTTAAACTGGGAACTCTGGTGAAAAATCGAGGTCAAATCATGACACCAGTGATTTTCAGGTCAGAGAAAGATGCCTGCATTGGAATTCCGAGTTGGATGACCGTTCAAAACTATTTTTCCCAGTCTGAGCTCGTTTTTTCCCCCAGAGTTCCCAGTTGTCTTGAATGCACTGAAGTCGGAAGAGGTGATATGCCTATTTTAGCTAAATTGACAAATTAAATTGATTAGATTACTCTGGCAATGAAAAAATATTTTTTACAAAATCATGTAGATGTAGACGTTTGTAAGGCGTTCATGTTGAGATCTTTAATAATAAACTAGTCACTTAAACTGACGCTTAACACATGTAGACATTTTTAAGGCATTCGTGGTAAGATCGTTCATAATAAACGTACAAGCAAACTGACACGTGACAGCGCCACGTTGCACGACGTGAACACTACATATGATGTGTACGTGCTGGCAGTTTGACACCTTAGAAAAAAAGTGGTCTCTGTTGACAGTCCATGTTAATTCATGCTGGTATTTTATGGCACTAGGAAGACGTTAGGTGACTTCGTGAGAGGTATCAGTAGCTTCACGAGGCTTAATTCCGGCACTTATCACCCCCCATAGCCTACCCCATTCCGCCCATCTGAAACCCTCTTCCCCAAAACTAAAGTGTGTGTGTTTTTTTGTCTTACAGCCTGCTATGGTAGTTAAGGGTCACAGTGAGGTCTGAAGTTGAAGCTCATTTACTGCATTTCGATACAATTTAAAACCTAAAAAATGGTTTTGAAATATTGTTGTGTAAAAAATGTCAGAACAGCAGTATGCTCCACGCCACAGAATACAGCAATGGTCTTCTTTAGATTCAGGCAATCAATAGGAGCAGGTCTGTCTGTAAAAAAATAGATTTCACTGATTTATTTTATTTTTAAAATCTTTGACTAAATAATGATTTGACATTAAATAATTAGATCTACTCATACTGTATGCTTCAAACGTATCAAATGTACTACTTTCACATTTACATTTAAGTCATTTGGCAGACGCTCTTATCCAGAGCGACTTACAAATTGGTGAATTCACCTTATGACATCCAGTGGAACAGCCACTTTACAATAGTGCATCTAAATCATTTAAGGGGGGGGGTGAGAAGGATTACTTTATCCTATCCTAGGTATTCCTTAAAGAGGTGGGGTTTCAGGTGTCTCCGGAAGGTGGTGATTGACTCCGCTGTCCTGGCGTCGTGAGGGAGTTTGTTCCACCATTGGGGGGCCAGAGCAGCGAACAGTTTTGACTGGGCTGAGCGGGAACTGTACTTCCTCAGTGGTAGGGAGGCGAGCAGGCCAGAGGTGGATGAACGCAGTGCCCTTGTTTGGGTGTAGGGCCTGATCAGAGCCTGGAGGTACTGCGGTGCCGTTCCCCTCACAGCTCCGTAGGCAAGCACCATGGTCTTGTAGCGGATGCGAGCTTCAACTGGAAGCCAGTGGAGAGAGCGGAGGAGCGGGGTGACGTGAGAGAACTTGGGAAGGTTGAACACCAGACGGGCTGCGGCGTTCTGGATGAGTTGTAGGGGTTTAATGGCACAGGCAGGGAGCCCAGCCAACAGCGAGTTGCAGTAATCCAGACGGGAGATGACAAGTGCCTGGATTAGGACCTGCGCCGCTTCCTGTGTGAGGCAGGGTCGTACTCTGCGGATGTTGTAGAGCATGAACCTACAGGAACGGGCCACCGCCTTGATGTTAGTTGAGAATGACAGGGTGTTGTCCAGGATCACGCCAAGGTTCTTAGCGCTCTGGGAGGAGGACACAATGGAGTTGTCAACCGTGATGGCGAGATCATGGAACGGGCAGTCCTTCCCCGGGAGGAAGAGCAGCTCCGTCTTGCCGAGGTTCAGCTTGAGGTGGTGATCCGTCATCCACACTGATATGTCTGCCAGACATGCAGAGATGCGATTCGCCACCTGGTCATCAGAAGGGGGAAAGGAGAAGATTAATTGTGTGTCGTCTGCATAGCAATGATAGGAGAGACCATGTGAGGTTATGACAGAGCCAAGTGACTTGGTGTATAGCGAGAATAGGAGAGGGCCTAGAACAGAGCCCTGGGGGACACCAGTGGTGAGAGCGCGTGGCGAGGAGACAGATTCCCGCCACGCCACCTGGTAGGAGCGACCTGTCAGGTAGGACGCAATCCAAGCGTGGGCCGCGCCGGAGATGCCCAACTCGGAGAGGGTGGAGAGGAGGATCTGATGGTTCACAGTATCGAAGGCAGCCGATAGGTCTAGAAGGATGAGAGCAGAGGAGAGAGAGTTAGCTTTAGCAGTGCGGAGCGCCTCCGTGATACAGAGAAGAGCAGTCTCAGTTGAATGACTAGTCTTGAAACCTGACTGATTTGGATCAAGAAGGTCATTCTGAGAGAGATAGCGGGAGAGCTGGCCAAGGACGGCACGTTCAAGAGTTTGAGAGAAAAGAAAGAAGGGATACTGGTCTGTAGTTGTTGACATCGGAGGGATCGAGTGTAGGTTTTTTCAGAAGGGGTGCAACTCTCGCTCTCTTGAAGACGGAAGGGACGTAGCCAGCGGTCAGGGATGAGTTGATGAGCGAGGTGAGGTAAGGGAGAAGGTCTCCGGAAATGGTCTGGAGAAGAGAGGAGGGGATAGGGTCAAGCGGGCAGGTTGTTGGGAGGCCGCCGTCACAAGAAGCGAGATTTCATCTGGAGAGAGAGGGGAGAAAGAGGTCAGAGCACAGGGTAGGGCAGTGTGAGCAGAACCAGCGGTGTCGTTTGACTTAGCAAACGAGGATCGGATGTCGTCGACCTTCTTTTCAAAATGGTTGATGAAGTCATCTGCAGAGAGGGAGGAGGAGGGGGGGGGGGAGGAGGATTCAGGAGGGAGGAGAAGGTGGCAAAGAGCTTCCTAGGGTTAGAGGCAGATGCTTGGAATTTAGAGTGGTAGAAAGTGGCTTTAGCAGCAGAGACAGAGGAGGAAAATGTAGAGAGGAGGGAGTGAAAGGATGCCAGGTCCGCAGGGAGGCGAGTTTTCCTCATTTCCGCTCGGCTGCCCGGAGCCCTGTTCTGTGAGCTCGCAATGAGTCGTCGAGCCACGGAGCGGGAGGGGAGGACCGAGCCGGCCTGGAGGATAGGGGACATAGAGAGTCAAAGGATGCAGAAAGGGAAGAGAGGAGGGTTGAGGAGGCAGAATCAGGAGATAGGTTGGAGAAGGTTTGAGCAGAGGGAAGAGATGATAGGATGGAAGAGGAGAGAGTAGCGGGGTAGAGAGAGCGAAGGTTGGGACGGCGCGATACCATCCGAGTAGGGGCAGTGTGGGAAGTGTTGGATGAGAGCGAGAGGGAAAAGGATACAAGGTAGTGGTCGGAGACTTGGAGGAGTTGCAATGAGGTTAGTGGAAGAACAGCATCTAGTAAAGATGAGGTCGAGCGTATTGCCTGCCTTGTGAGTAGGGGGGGAAGGTGAGAGGGTGAGGTCAAAAGAGGAGAGGAAAGAAGGAGGCAGAGAGGAATGAGTCAAAGGTAGACGTGGGGAGGTTAAAGTCGCCCAGGACTGTGAGAGGTGAGCCGTCCTCAGGAAAGGAGCTTATCAAGGCATCAAGCTCATTGATGAACTCCCCGAGGGAACCTGGAGGGCGATAAATGATAAGGATGTTAAGCTTGAAAGGGCTGGTAACTGTGACAGCATGGAATTCAAAGGAGGCGATAGACAGATGGGTAAGGGGAGAAAGAGAGAATAACCACTTGGGAGAGATGAGGATCCCGGTGCCACCACCCCGCTGACCAGAAGCTCTCGGAGTGTGCGAGAACATGTGGGCGGACGAAGAGAGAGCAGTAGGAGTAGCAGTGTTATCTGTGGTGATCCATGTTTCCGTCAGTGCCAAGAAGTCGAGGGACTGGAGGGAGGCATAGGCTGAGATGAACTCTGCCTTGTTGGCCGCAGATCGGCAGTTCCAGAGGCTACCGGAGACCTGGAACTCCACGTGGGTCGTGCGCGCTGGGACCACCAGATTAGGGTGGCCGCGCGGTGTGTAGCGTTTGTATGGTCTGTGCAGAGAGGAGAGAACAGGGATAGATAGACACATAGTTGACAGGCTACAGGAGAGGCTACGCTAATGCAAAGGAGATTGGAATGACAAGTGGACTACACGTCTCGAATGTTCAGAAAGTTAAGCTTACGTAGCAAGAATCTTATTGACTAAAATGATTGAAATGATACAGTACTGCTGGAGTACTAGTACTAGCTGGCAGTGGCTGCGTTGTTGACACTACACTAATCAAGTCGTTCCGTTGAGTGTAATAGTTTCTACAGTGCTGCTATTCGGGGGCTAGCTGGCTAGCTAGCAGTGTTGATTACGTTACGTTACGTTAAAAGAACGACAATAGCTGGCTAGCTAACCTAGAAAATCGCTCTAGACTACACAATTGTCTTTGATACAAAGACGGCTATGTAGCTTTCCTTTAAAAGATAAACTATTAATGACATAGATAACCAAACACATTAACATGAAATTCTTTGTGTATACAGAATTTGACCATTTTCCTGTCCTGTTAAGCATTCAAAATGTCGAGTGGTGAATCTTTTCTATTTTGGGTGCTAGGGTAAATGTATGGAGTAAAAAGTACATTGTCTTTAGGAATGTAGTGAAGTAAAAGTAAAAGTCAAAATATAAATTGTAAAGTAAAGTACAGATAACCCCCCCCAAAAAAACTTAAGTAGTACTTCAAAGTATTTTTACTTAGGTACTTTATGCCATTGGACACAACTGTAAAAGCAACACAGTTTGATACGAAAACAAAACTTCAGTTGACATTTCCTCCAAACAGAAATTTATGCCACAACTGGCATAGCCTGAGTAAACAAAAATATCAGGCTGACACATATGCAGAGGGACAGGGGCCAGGTAAATAAAGAATTTTAAACAAACAAACACACCAGCTAGCACATTTGGTTCCTTGGCAGTTGAGGGAACATACATTTTTGCTTACCCATTTTGAGCCTGTAATTGAAATCACAAATGCTGATGCTCCAGATACTCAACTAGTCTAAAGAAGGCCACTTTTATTGCCTCTTTAATTAGGACAACAGTTTTCAGCTGTGCTAACACAATTGCAAAAGGGTTTTCTAATAACCAATTAGCCTTTTAAAATGATAAACTTGGATTAGCTAACACAACGTGCCATTTGAACACAGGTGATAATGGGCCTCTGTACGCCTATGTAGATATTCCATAAACAAAATCTGCCGTTTCCAGCTACAATAGTAATTTACAACATTAACGATGCCTACACTGTATTTCTGATCAATTTGATGTTATTTTAATGGACAAAAAATTGGGACATTTCGAAGTGACCTCAAACTTTAGAACGGTAGTGTATATATAAAAAATACATAAGCTCACTTAGTTTCAACTTACTGTTGGGAGTTAGAATAATAGAATACACAAAGTGCAACTTTAATATTTGGTTTCGCATCAGCAGTCATGCACTTAGCCCATGTCAGCAACATCTCCTAGAGATGAACGT
>NW_026999988.1:0-9328 GCF_036934945.1 Oncorhynchus masou masou
ATGAATGGCAAGTTATTGGCATAGGCCAAACCATGCACACATTGGCCAATACCACCCAAAGCGGCGTTGATTCATGCAAAGTTTACTGCTATTGCCATATGGGTATTGCCAGTTGTAACACTTCAAAAAATCCAACAGGTGGCGATTGCACTCCACCATGGTTTTTCATATTGGTATTGGACTCCAAGTCAACATCCAAAAGCCAAATTTTGAAAAAACGAATTTTTTGAAAAAAACGTATCACCCCTTAAAAAAGTGCTTTCTGGACCGTTTTCGAAATTCTTTCGCTTTTTTGACAATTACACATGTATAAGAACTGTATGAAAATACTTTTGTCCAATTTTATTAACATAATTTTTTTAATTTTTTTACTTGCGCATATTGCATATGTTTTGTCCATTTGCAATATGATTTCATAGGAAGTCAGAAGTCAAAAGTCAAAAATTATTAAATTTCATAAAAAACTTCACACACCCCTAAAAAAGTGCTTTCTGGACCGTTTTTCGAAATTTTTCGCATTTTGTGTCAGTTACACACGTATAAGAACTGTATCAACATACTTTAGTCATATTTTATTATCATAATATTTTTTTTTTACTTGTGCATATTGCATGTGTTTTGTCCATCTGCAATATGATTTCAAGGAAGTCAGAAGTCAAAAGTCAAAAATTATTAAATTTCATAAAAATTGACACCCTAAAAAGTGCTTTCGGACCGATGGCCGAAAAATTTTGAATTTTGTGTCCTTTACACTCGTATAAGAACTGTATCAACATCTTTAGTCATATTTTATTATTATAATGTTTTTTTTTTTTTGCTTGTGCATAAGGCATATGTTTTGTGGGGGCCAAATGTCATAAGAAATTTGACATGCTCAAAAATCCTTCAGAAATGCAAAATTGACTGGCCTGATGAACTAGGGATGGCTGGGCAGTGATTGTTGTTCCTTTCAATCACTCGTGGTGTTGATTTCATCATGTCCATTTGTTTATGTTTTCTCACTTTTAAAGTCACTGTGCATTTGCCATATGGTTAACTGGGCATTACCATCACCAATTTGTCATGCCATAAAAATCATGCAGGAATGCCAAATTGACTGGCCCGATGAACTCGGGATGGCTGGGCAGTGATTCTGGAACCTCTCCATCGCTCGTTTGGCTTGATTTCAGAATGTCGCTTTTGGTGATGGTACCTCACCGCTTAAACATATTGCTAATGGACAAGAGTCACCTGCAAGTCACCGTCCATCAGTCAATTTGATATCATTCAAAGCTAACTATTGGAGGCACTGTCAGTCTCTACGCACCCCAATGATACGTCCCTCCATCCATGTTGTGTATCTGTGTGATTTAGTTTTCCTTTGAATTTTATGGGAAAAATGACTGATTTACAGTTCATGGGGGTTGCCTAATCATATATATGAAGTTTTGGAAAGATCTGATTTTTTAACCCCTCCAAACAGCCCATGAGACACCAATTATGGCACTTCCGGTTGGCACAGGAAGCTGTAACTCAACATACATCCTCATTGGGGTATTCCATTAGAGAATCCTGAGTTTTAAGTCTTTACCATGAAAACTGACTGATTTACACAGGGTTCAATGCACTATGTCCATCAAATTGCAGGCAGTGTATGGGTATACACTTTTAGGGCGATTTGGACCACTTCCGGTTGGTCCAGGAAGCTTAGAATCGACACAGGTAGACCTTATAGTGGTCTGATGGACTGGTACCAAAGACAGGTTCATACAACATTCATAACCCATATAGACTCCAGGTTGTATTTAGTGGAGCAGCCAATATATTCCTATGGGGAGAGAAGTCAATGAACACTGTTTTTATGTAAACACCTTCTTTTGACTGTGAAGGGTTAATGTCACACGGTCAAGGATAGGCTTGGACAGATCAGGAGGACCTTAGGAACAGTCCTGTGGTTGAATTGTCTTTCTAAACCTAACGGTTCCGCCGCTGTCACCCAAAATCAAATGACGTACTGGTGAAGGCTTCATATTGGGCCTATTTTTCTCATGGTCGCTGCGCTCAGACCGAGCGAGCTACGGTCAAACAGTCTGGACACTATGGTCATGCCATTGTTTGTGTTGATTTCAGAATGTCCATTTGGTCATGTTTTCTCACTTTTGCAAAGTCACTGTGCATTTGCCATATGGTTAACTGGGCAGTCACCATCACCAATTTGTCATGCCATAAAAATCATGCAGGAATGCCAAATTGACTGGCCCGATGACATAGGGATGGCTGGGCAGTGATACTGGTACCTCTCCATCGCTCGTTTGGGTTGATTTCAGAATGTCGCTTTTGGTGATGGTACCTCACTGTTAAAACATATTGCAAATGTTCCTTACTTTTGCAAAGTCACTAAAAAATTTTGCAGGAATGCCAAATTGACTGGCCCGATGACCTCGGGATGGCTGGGCAGTGATACTGGTACCTCTCCATGGCTCGTTTGGGTTGATTTCAGAATGTCCATTTGGTGATTTTTCTCACTCTTTCAAAGTCACTGTGCATTTGCCATATGGTTAACTGGGCAGTCACCATCAAATTTGTCATGCTATAAAAATCATGCAGGAATGCCAAATTGACTGGCCCGATGACCTCGGGATGGCTGGGCAGTGATTCTGGTACCTCTCCATGGCTCGTTTGGGTTGATTTCAGAATGTCCATTTGGTGATGGTACCTCACTGTTAAAACATATTTGCAAACTTACTTTTGCAAAGTCACTGCAGGAATGCCAAATTGACTGGCCCGATGACCTCGGGATGGCTGGGCAGTGATTCTGGTACCTCTCCATGCTCGTTTGGGTTGATTCCAGAATGTCCATTTGGTGATTTTTCTCACTCTTTCAAAGTCACTGTGCATTTGCCATATGGTTAACTGGGCAGTCACCATCACCAATTTGTCATGCTATAAAAATCATGCAGGAATGCCAAATTGACTGGCCCGATGACCTCGGGATGGCTGGGCAGTGATACTGGTACCTCTCCATGGCTCGTTTGGGTTGATTTCAGAATGTCGCTTTTGGTGATGGTACCTCACCGCTTAAACATATTGCTAATGGACAAGAGTCACCTGCAAGTCACTGTCCATCAGTCAATTTGATATCATTCAAAGCTAACTATTGGAGGCACTGTCAGTCTCTACGCACCCCAATGATACGTCCCTCCATCCATGTTGTGTATCTGTGTGATTTAGTTTTCCTTTGAATTTTTATGGGAAAAATGACTGATTTACAGTTCATGGGGGTTGCCTAATCATATATATGAAGTTTTGGAAAGATCTGATATTTTTAACCCCTCCAAACAGCCCATGAGAGACCAATTATGGCACTTCCGGTTGGCACAGGAAGCTGTAACTCAACATACATCCTCATTGGGGTATTCCATTAGAGAATCCTGAGTTTTAAGTCTTTACCATGAAAACTGACTGATTTACACAGGGTTCAATGCACTATGTCCATCAAATTGCAGGCAGTGTATGGGTATACACTTTTAGGGCGATTTGGACCACTTCCGGTTGGTCCAGGAAGCTTAGAATCGACACAGGTAGACCTTATAGTGGTCTGATGGACTGGTACCAAAGACAGGTTCATACAACATTCATAACCCATATAGACTCCAGGTTGTATTTAGTGGAGCAGCCAATATATTCCTATGGGGAGAGAAGTCAATGAACACTGTTTTTATGTAAACACCTTCTTTTGACTGTGAAGGGTTAATGTCACACGGTCAAGGATAGGCTTGGACAGATCAGGAGGACCTTAGGAACAGTCCTGTGGTTGAATTGTCTTTCTAAACCTAACGGTTCCGCCGCTGTCACCCAAAATCAAATGACGTACTGGTGAAGGCTTCATATTGGGCCTATTTTTCTCATGGTCGCTGCGCTCAGACCGAGCGAGCTACGGTCAAGCGGGGCACCTCGTTGGACTCGGCACAGTCTGGACACTATGGTCATGCCATTGTTTGTGTTGATTTCAGAATGTCCATTTGGTCATGTTTTCTCACTTTTGCAAAGTCACTGTGCATTTGCCATATGGTTAACTGGGCAGTCACCATCACCAATTTGTCATGCCATAAAAATCATGCAGGAATGCCAAATTGACTGGCCCGATGACCTCAGGATGGCTGGGCAGTGATTTTGGTACCTCTCCATGGCTCGTTTGGGTTGATTTCAGAATGTCGCTTTTGGTGATGGTACCTCACTGTTAAAACATATTGCAAATGTTCCTTACTTTTGCAAAGTCACTGAAAATTTTTGCAGGAATGCCAAATTGACTGGCCCGATGACCTCGGGATGGCTGGGCAGTGATACTGGTACCTCTCCATCGCTCGTTTGGGTTGATTTCAGAATGTCCATTTGGTGATGGTTCACTCACTTAAAACATATTGCAAATGTTCCTCACCATTTGCAAAGTCACTATAAAATTCTTGCAGGAATGCCAAATTGACTGGCCCGATGACCTCGGGATGGCTGGGCAGTGATACTGGTACCTCTCCATGGCTCGTTTGGGTTGATTTCAGAATGTCGCTTTTGGTGATGGTACCTCACTGTTAAAACATATTGCAAATGTTCCTTACTTTTGCAAAGTCACTGAAAATTTTGCAGGAATGCCAAATTGACTGGCCCGATGACCTCGGGATGGCTGGGCAGTGATACTGGTACCTCTCCATGGCTCGTTTGGGTTGATTTCAGAATGTCGCTTTTGGTGATGGTACCTCACTGTTAAAACATATTGCAAATGTTCCTTACTTTTGCAAAGTCACTGAAAATTTTTGCAGGAATGCCAAATTGACTGGCCCGATGACCTCGGGATGGCTGGGCAGTGATACTGGTACCTCTCCATGGCTCGTTTGGGTTGATTTCAGAATGTCGCTTTTGGTGATGGTACCTCACTGTTAAAACATATTGCAAATGTTCCTTACTTTTGCAAAGTCACTGAAAATTTTTGCAGGAATGCCAAATTGACTGGCCCGATGACCTCGGGATGGCTGGGCAGTGATTCTGGTACCTCTCCATCACTCGTTAGGGTTGATTTCAGAATGTCCATTTGGTCATGTTTTCTCACTTTTGCAAAGTCACTGTGCATTTGCCATATGGTTAACTGGGCAGTCACCATACCAATTTGTCATGCCATAAAAATCATGCAGGAATGCCAAATTGACTGGCCCGATGACCTCGGGATGGCTGGGCAGTGATACTGGTACCTCTCCATGGCTCGTTTGGGTTGATTTCAGAATGTCCTTTTGGTGATGGTACCTCACTGTTAAAACATATTGCAAATGTTCCTTACTTTTGCAAAGTCACTGAAAATTTTTGCAGGAATGCCAAATTGACTGGCCCGATGACCTCGGGATGGCTGGGCAGTGATACTGGTACCTCTCCATCGCTCGTTTGGGTTGATTTCAGAATGTCCATTTGGTGATGTTTTCTCACTTTAAAACATATTGCAAATGTTCCTTACCATTGCAAAGTCACTAAAAATCATGCAGGAATGCCAAATTGACTGGCCCGATGACCTCGGGATGGCTGGGCAGTGATACTGGTACCTCTCCATGGCTCGTTTGGGTTGATTTCAGAATGTCGCTTTTGGTGATGGTACCTCACTGTTAAAACATATTGCAAATGTTCCTTACTTTTGCAAAGTCACTGAAAATTTGTGCAGGAATGCCAAATTGACTGGCCCGATGAACTCGGGATGGCTTGGCAGTGATTCTGGTACCTCTCCATCACTCGTTAGGGTTGATTCCAGAATGTCCATTTGGTCATGTTTTCTCACTTTTCAAAGTCACTGTGCATTTGCCATATGGTTAACTGGGCAGTCACCATTACCAATTTGTCATGCCATAAAAATCATGCAGGAATGCCAAATTGACTGGCCCGATGACATAGGGATGTCTGGGCAGTGATACTGGTACCTCTCCATCGCTCGTTTGGGTTGATTTCAGAATGTCGCTTTTGGTGATGGTACCTCACCGCTTAAACATATTGCTAATGGACAAGAGTCACCTGCAAGTCACCGTCCATCAGTCAATTTGATATCATTCTGACACCAAACTGATACAAACTGACACCAAACCCACTTTTCCCAACTCATTTAGGAGCCAAGTATAACATACTTCAGAGCTGGCCCAAAATTCACAAGGCCTTCGGTACAAAACATTAAAAAACCATAAAACACATAGTTACTTTCTAGCTGCGGGGCCAGTTCGGACATTATGTGTAGTCCTATGTGAGGCGACCCCGAATCCCGAGTTTCGGCCTCGATAGGTCATTTGGTGTCCGAGTAAAAGCCTAATTGGTGCTGAAAATCCACTTTTTTCCATGCCTTGCTACGGGGTCCTTGAATGAGCTATCGGACCGAGATGTTGGGTTCTGTCTCTATGGGCCGAGACGGTCACAATGCACCTAGTCTTGTGTCTCTGGGACATTTCTAAATGTCGCCATTTTCGTAATGGTCAAAATGAATTGAAGTCATTGCAAATGTTCGACGCTGTTTCTCGGTCCGAGAACATTCTAGAGCGCCGTAACTCACCACGCACTATCTACCTGAGGTCTAGAACAGGATTCTAAAGTTTCGGAACTCTAGGTCTGACGGTTCTTTTTTAGCTCGAACAAAGCTAACTATTGGAGGCACTGTCAGTCTCTACACACCCCAATACGTCCCTCCATCCAAGTTGTGTATCTGTGTGATTTATTTTTCCTTTGAATTTTTATGGGAAAAATGACTGATTTACAGTTCATGGGGGTTGTCTAATCACACATATGAAGTTTTGGACAGATCTGATTTTTTTAACCCTTCCAAACAGCCCCTGAGTCACCAATTATGGCACTTCCGGTTGGCACAGGAAGCTATAAATACACACATGTCTTGACTGACATAGAAACCTAGGGAATCCTGAGTTTTAAGTCTTTAAGTTGAGAATTGACTGATCTACACAGGGTTGAATAATGCAGAGGCCTCGGCACCTTTCGAGGTGATGTACATCCAAATACCTTTTGGGTCAATCTAACCACTTCCGGTTGCTCCAGGAAGCTTAGAATCGACACAGGTAGACCTCATAGTGGTCTGATGGAATGTCATAGAAGACAGGTTCATACAGCATTCATAACCCATAAAGACCCCAGGTTGTATTTAGGGGAGCAGGCAATGTATTCCTATGGGGAGAGAAGTCAATGCACACTGTTTTTTTGTAAACACCTTCTTTTAACTGTGAAAGGTTAATGCCACACAGTCAAGGTTAGGCTTGCACAGATCGGGAGGACCTTAGGAACAGTCCTGTGTTTGAATTGTCCTTCTAAACCTAACGGTTCCGCCGCTGTCACCCAAAATCCAATGACATTGTGGTGCAGGCATCATTGTGGGCCTATTTTTCTCATGGTCGCTGCGCTCAGACCGAGCGAGCTACGGTCAAGAGGGGCACCTCGTTGGACTCGGCACGGCCTTGGGATTATGTTTATGCCATTGCCTGCTCTCTGTGTCTTTAAACACCACGCTTTGTCACTCCATCCTTGCTGTGTGTGTGTGTGAGAGCTTTTCTTTGACATCTGTTGGGAAAAATGACTGATTTACAGTTCATGGGGGTTGTCTAATCACACATATGAAGTTTTGGACAGATCTGATTTTTTTAACCCTTCCAAACAGCCCCTGAGTCACCAATTATGGCACTTCCGGTTGGCACAGGAAGCTATAAATACACACATGTCTTGACTGACATAGAAACCTAGGGAATCCTGAGTTTTAAGTCTTTAAGTTGAGAATTGACTGATCTACACAGGGTTGAATAATGCAGAGGCCTCGGCACCTTTCGAGGTGATGTACATCCAAATACCTTTTGGGTCAATCTAACCACTTCCGGTTGCTCCAGGAAGCTTAGAATCGACACAGGTAGACCTCATAGTGGTCTGATGGAATGTCATAGAAGACAGGTTCATACAGCATTCATAACCCATAAAGACCCCAGGTTGTATTTAGGGGAGCAGGCAATGTATTCCTATGGGGAGAGAAGTCAATGCACACTGTTTTTTGTAAACACCTTCTTTTAACTGTGAAAGGTTAATGCCACACAGTCAAGGTTAGGCTTGCACAGATCGGGAGGACCTTAGGAACAGTCCTGTGTTTGAATTGTCCTTCTAAACCTAACGGTTCCGCCGCTGTCACCCAAAATCAAATGACATTGTGGTGCAGGCTTCATTGTGGGCCTATTTTTCTCATGGTCGCTGCGCTCAGACCGAGTGAGCTACGGTCAAGCGGGGCACCTCGTTGGACTCGGCCCTGCCTTGGGATTATGTTTATGCCATTGCCTGCTCTCTGTGTCTTTAAACACCACGCTTTGTCACTCCATCCTTGCTGTGTGTGTGTGTGTGAGAGCTTTTCTTTGACATCTGTTGGGAAAATGACTGATTTACAGTTCATGGGGGTTGTCTAATCACACATATGAAGTTTTGGACAGATCTGATTTTTTTAACCCTTCCAAACAGCCCCTGAGACACCAATTATGGCACTTCCGGTTGGCACAGGAAGCTATAAATAAACTCATATCCTCATTGGGGTATGCCTTTACAGAATCCTGAGTTTTAAGTCTTTACGTTAAGAACTGAGTTATTTACGGAGGGTTTAGTGAGTGTGTGTTATTTCAGAAAATCATAGAAAATCACAGAAATGTCGCAGAGCTCCGCAGCACATTTTAAAAATACTCGTATGAACACCCTGCAACTGGATCTGTAACCGTTGAAAAAAAAAACACCTATATCTGAACATCACGATCTGGTCAACGTACGATTTCTCGTAAATGACGATAGATAAATGGCCGATTTTTTTTTTATTGACACCGGAGGCTCCTTGACTTTGACGTGAAGTGAAAAAATCTTTTCTCTATTTTCATTTTGGACCTTTAATCCCAGAAATATGGCCATAACTCAAAAACCGTTGAGGCCTAGACGCCATCTTGTTCGGGGCCATCTTCCCATAATGCCAAACCTACGCTCACCAAGTTTCGGCTTCGAAATATTTTCGGTTTCCGAGATATGGCACGTCGTGATTCGTGATGTTTTGTCCAATAGCAATATGATTGCTTATGCCCTCTTGTGGGATATTTCGGCATTGCGCAAAAATGGGCTAAAATTTGTTTATTTTATTAAACGAAAACCGAATGTCCGACAAAGTTCATTTGATGACTTCCCGGTAGGTCTGGCCCTACCGCTCGGCCCGACGCCGTCCCCGAATTTCTAAAATGTTTTCGGACGTCTAGTAAGGGACCGTACAGTTCCAATAGGGACTTTCTCACTAACTATACGGTGATTGTCGAAATGTTCC
>NW_026999989.1:0-9328 GCF_036934945.1 Oncorhynchus masou masou
TACCACTACTACTATGACTACTACTACTACTACTGCTACTACAACTTCTACTACTACTAATAATAATACTGCTACCACTGCTGCTGCTACTACTACTACTACTACTACTACTACTACTACTACTACTGCTACTACTACTACTACTACTACTACTGCTACTGCTGCTACTACTGCTACAACAACTACTACCACTACTACTACTACTGCTACTACTGCTACTACTACAACTACTACCACTACTACCACTACTACTACTGCTACTGATTCTACTACTACTATTACTACTACTACTAGTACTGCTACTACTACTACTACTACTACCGCTGCTACTACTACTGCTACTGCTACTGCTACTACTACTACAACTACTACCACTACTACCACTACTACCACTACTACTACTACTACTGCTACTGCTACTACTACAACTACTACCACTACTACCACTTCTACTACTACTACTACAACCACTACCACTACTACCACTACTACTACTACTACTGCTACTACTACTACTACTACTACTGCTACTACTGCTGCTACTACTACTTCTACTACTACTACTACTACTACTACTAATGCTACTGATTCTACTACTACTATTACTACTACTACTAGTACTGCTACTACTACTACTACTACTACTACTGCTACTGATTCTACTACTACTATTACTACTACTACTAATACTGCTACTACTACTACTACTACTACTGCTGCTACTACTACTACTACTACTACTACTGCTACTACTACTACTACTATTACTACTAGTACTGCTACTACTACTAATACTACTACTACTGCTGCTGCTACTACTACCACTACTACTACTACTGCTACTGCTGCTGCTACTACTACTACTACTACTACTACTACCAATACTACTACACTACTACTACTGCTACTACTACCACTACTACTACTACTACTACTACTAAACTACTACTACTGCTACTGCTGCTACTACTACCTCTACTACTACTACGACTACTACACTACTACTACTGCTACTACTACTACTGCTACTATTACTACTACAACTACTGATACTACTACTACTACTACTACTACTACTAGTACTACTACACTACTACTACTGCTACTACTACTACTACTACCACTACTACTACTACTGCTACTGCTGCTACTACTACTACTACTACTACTACTACTACTACTACTACTACTGCTACTACTACTACTGCTACTACTACTACTACAATCACCACCTTCCGGAGACACCTGAAACACCACCTCTTCATGGAGATACCTGTGGATAGGATAAGTAATCCTTCTCACCCCCCCCAAATGATTTAGATGCACTATTGTAAAGTGGCTGTTCCACTGGATGTCAGAAGGTGAATTCACCAATTTGTAAGTCGCTCTGGATAAGAGCGTCTGCTAAATGACTTAAATGTAAAATGTAAATGTACTGATACTACTACTACTACTACTACTACTACTACTACTACTACGACTACTACTACTGGTACTACTACTACTACAACTACTACTACTATTACTACTACTACTCCTGCTACTGCTGCTACTACTACTACTAATACTAGTACTACTACTACTACTACTACTACTAGTACTACAACTACTACTACTACTACCACTACTACTAATACTACTGCTGCTACTACTAC
Source organism: Oncorhynchus masou masou (assembly GCF_036934945.1). Taxonomy (NCBI): domain Eukaryota; kingdom Metazoa; phylum Chordata; class Actinopteri; order Salmoniformes; family Salmonidae; genus Oncorhynchus; species Oncorhynchus masou. The sequence goes on from NW_026999989.1 coordinate 1,656, forward strand.
TACTACTACTACTACTACTACTAGTACTTCTACACTACTACTATTGCTACTACTTCTACTACTACAAGTATTACAACTACTGATACTACTACTACTACTACTACTACTGCTACTACTACTACTACAACTACTGATACTACTACTACTACTACTACTACTACTACTGCTACTACTGCTGCTACTACTACTACTACTACTACTAGTACTACTACTACTACTACTACTAGTAGTAGTACTACAACTGCTACTACTAGTACTACAACTACTACTACTACTACCACTACACTACTACTACCACTACTACTACTAGTACTACAACTACTACTACTACTACTACACTACTACTACTACTACTGCTGCTGCTACTACTACTACTACTACTACTACTACTAGTACTTCTACACTACTACTACTGCTACTACTTCTACTACTACTAGTACTACAACTACTGATACTACTACTACTACTACTACTACTGCTACTACAACTACTGATACTACTACTACTACTACTACTACTACTACTACTGCTACTACTGCTAGTAGCAGTAGTAGTAGTAGTAGCAGTAGTAGCAGTAGTAGCAGTGTCAGTAAGTGAGCTAGTTAGTAGCACTATAAGAGTAGTAGTAGCAGTAGTAGCTACTACTACCATTACTACTACTATTAGTAGTAGTAGTAGTAGTAGTAGTATAGTAGCAGTATCAGTAGTTGATAGTAGCAGTTACTAGTATAGCAGCAGTAGTAGCTACTACTACTAGTACTACTACTACTACTACTACTACTACTACTACTAGTACTACTACTACTACTACTACTACTACTACCACTACACTACTACTACCACTACTACTACTAGTACTACAACTACTACTACTACTACTACTACACTACTACTACTACTACTGCTGCTACTACTACTACTACTACTAGTACTTCTACACTACTACTACTGCTACTACTTCTACTACTACTAGTACTACAACTACTGATACTACTACTATTACTACTACTGCTACTACTACTACTGCTACTACTACTACTACAACTACTGATACTACTACTACTACTACTACTACTACTACTACTACTACTGCTACTTCTGCTTCTACTACTACTACTACTACTAGTACTACTACTACTACTACTACTACTACTAGTACTACAACTACTACTGCTAGTACTGCAACTACTACTACTACTACCACTACACTACTACTACCACTACTACTACAAGTACTACAACTACTACTACTACTACTACTACTACTACTACTGCTGCTACTACTACTACTACTTGTACTTCTACACTACTACGACTGCTACTACTTCTACTACTACTAGTACTACAACTACTGATACTACTACTACTACTACTACTAGTACTACAACTACTGATACTACTACTACTACTACTACTGATACTACTACTAATACTACTACTGATACTACTACTAATACTGCTACTAATTCTACGGATGCTACTACTGGGTCGTTAGGGTAGCCTAATGGTTAGAGCATTGGACTAGGATCTGGAAGGTTGCAAGTTCAAACCCCTGAGCTAACATGGTTCAAATCTGTCATTCTGCCCCTGAACAGGCAGTTAACCCGCTGTTCCTCGGCCATCATTGAAAATACGATTTTGTTCTTAACTGACTTGCCTAGTTAAATAAAGGTAAAATAAAAAATATCACTACCACTACTAAAATTCTCTCTCTCTCAGTGTAGACTGTCAGGTCAGTGTGTTTAGTCTGCTGCCTGAAAATACAATATTTAATGAAACACTTCCCGCTCAGGCACAAGTGTTAGTGTGTGTGTGTGCCAACTTCAACCGTGTGTGTGTCTATAACTTCCTCTCAGCCAATACCGTTAGGGTCATTGTTAACTAATGGAGCACAGAAAGGAGAACCTCCAATGAAAACATAATTGTTATTTTGACCAGAATGCACCACAGGTCCCAGAGTCGTGTGGTGAAAAACAAATATTCTGGGCCTGTAGTCCTTATACTGTATAATGTGATTATTCTGTTGTAAAAAAAGTGTTTAATAACTTCCTCTCAGCCAATAGTACAATTATTACTACTACTACTATTACTATTTGGATGGGACCAGAGTTTTTCCCTATGAGGTCACATTTTTTTTTTAAATACAAAAAATCCGGTAAAATCTCCTGGCCTGGGAGAATGAAAACCTGCAGCAATCTTTTATGTTTTATTTTTTTTCAATATATTTTTTAAGAAAGATTGTTGCCTATTTACAGACACCAGTGACGTTGACATTTATGATGATAGTTTTTTCCTGAGCCTTGTTTCTATTGGATGACTGTCATTCATGAATCGATTCCGCCTCAGTTTAGCATCGATAGGTTTAGGCTACGACATGATATATAGATTGTTTACAACGTTGTAGAACGTGTCCAGAGAAACATTTGAGTTGGATAGAGACAAAATTCAAAACCACCTTCTACACTCTTCCCTGCATCTAGCTTGATCGAGAGTGTAGTCATTAGTCCAACAGTTGCAAATGTTTCTTTTGAACAAATTCAGTTATGATTATCAACTTTTCTGTTCTGTTTGCTTCCGTTTAATAAAATGTTGTGTAGCAACGTTGTATTTCTCCTTCTCTCACCTTTTCCCTTCACTTGTGGATTTCAATGAACAACACAATCAGCTGGATGTGACCAGGCAGGGAAAAAGAAATTCCAAGCCAAACCATATCATAACCGCTACACACAGCCTACATCGTTGTCTCCATATTAGCTAAAGTAACGTCATAGTCAACATAGCTACTAGAACAAACATGTTAGTAAACCCGCTACAATCACGCAGTAACATTACAGAGTACAGTCAGTAAGCAGTTTAGCAATTACACCAGCAGTCCCCAGTGGCAACAAATGAGTAAAACCAAAAGCTTACTTTAACTTGGAAGAGTTCCAGTGTTTAGGGGCAATGCAAATAGTCTGGGTAGGCATTTGATTACATGTTCAGGAGTCTTATGGTTTGTGGGGGTAGAAGCTGTTTAGAAGCTTTTTGGACCTAGGACTTGGTGCTCCGGTACCGCTTGCCGTGCGGTAGCAGAGAAAACAGTCTATAACTAGTGTGGCTGGAATCTTTTGGCAATTTTTAGGGTCTTCATCTGACACCGCCTGGTGTAGAGGTCCTGGATGGCAGGAAGCTTGATGTACTGGGCTACACACACACACACACACACACACACACACACACACACACACACACACACACACACACACACACACACACACACACACACACACAGATTATAATAACAAAATGGATGCCACAAAAATGTCAGCAGTCTACTTAACCCTGGAACATGGGATGTGATTTTAAACAGAGAAAATGAAATGAATTGATGGATGAGGAGAAAAAAGAGAAATAATATCTTTAGTAGACTGCTATACAGGCGATCATCACTTCTAAAGACTTTGATTGGTCGGTCGAGAGCTAGTGTTGACTTTGATTGGTCTGTCGAGAGCTGGTGTTGACTTTGATTGGTCTGTCGAGAGCTGGTGTTGACTTTGATTGGTCTGTCGAGAGCTGGTGTTGACTTTGATTGGTCGGTCGAGAGCTAGTGTTGACATTGATTGGTCTGTCGAGAGCTAGTGTTGACTTTGATTGGTCTGTCGAGAGCTGGTGTTGACTTTGATTGGTCGGTCGAGAGCTAGTGTTGACTTTGATTGGTCTGTCAAAAGCCAATGCAGGATCAAAACTGGTGGAGGAATAAAAATAGCATAAATAGGAAAGTATACCAGTTTCATTTGAGGACCAGGATGTTGACAGCTGAGCAATACAGATTGGAAAATAGTCTGGAAGAGATTTTTGATGTACCGATTCCATGGTACAGGTTGAGAGACAGAATGATGGGATGGGCTGAGGGAAGCTGAGGGTTGGTATGTGGAATTGGAGACAAGTGGGAGTGGAGTTGCTGTGTGAGAGAGAGAATGATGAAGGGGGAAAAAAGTCAAAATAAAACATAATAAAAGTACATTTGAAAATGACACTAAGTGACAGTGTTTTACAACTAATGTTGGTTTTGCCTGAGGCTGATGCCGTGCAGGTGTTTGTGCACATGCATATACCTACATCACGCCCCTGGTCTTAGTATTTTGTGTTTTCTTTACTATTATGGTCAGGCCAGGGTGTGACATGGGTTATTTTACGTGGGTGATTGTTCCTGTCTTTGTGTTTGTTGCACCAGAGAGGACTGTTTCGGTTTTTCACGTTTATTGTTTTGTATTATGTTCATGTTTGAGTTTTTTCTTTATCAAAGAACATGAACACCAACTACGCCGCATTTTGGTCCGATCCTTGCTACACCTCCTCTTCACAGGAGAAGAAGAGAAGAAGAAGGAGGAAGAGAACCGTTACACACACACTCTCATTCAAATAAACAAGAACACACACATACATGTAATAGTGTGTCATGAAAGAACCTTGGCGTGACCCTGGACAACACCCTGTTGTCATGACGTTGTCCTGGGGGGTTGGTTTATAACTGTCATAAATTTTCCTCTTCTCCCCTTTTCCTCTCTCTACCCTACTGATGTGACTATTGAAAATCCCTGGTTAACAAACAGATTCTGGGAACATCAGAAGGCGGGGGGAATGACCTATATTCTGGTAATCTGACCAACTGAACATATGCGGTGGTACTTAATGAATATGATGTCAGTTCGGTTGTCATCTGAGAAATTCTCATCAATGATAAGATGACATAAACTCTAAAGTGGAAAGTCTACACATGAGAGTTATCGGATTCACATGGAATTGTTGTTCAATTTAAGTGTTTGAATATGAAATTATTTGTGACGGGATGAAATGTGATTATAGCTTCTAAAATGTGAGATGTGGGTTTTCATAAGTTAGGGCTGCTCACTCAGTGGCCCACCCACGTGAAGCGACAGGGGTTGTAAACTATGAAACACACCCTTTCTCCCTTCCTAAAGCCTTGATGACAATAAATCTCTCTGTTCCGAGGACGCAGGACGACGTTCCTATGTCAGAAATGGTTCAGATAATAACTACAGAACGAAGCCAACATCAGCGTGAGCTTTGGTTGCGAATGGTATGAACTTTGAACTCTTATTCACTACAGAAGTGATACACCTGAGCCGTTGAATTAGCAACAGCAGCTGCAAAACAAAGGGTTAGGAAGGAACAGAGATCCAATCGACCACACAACGCCGTTCACTACAATGTATCCAAATGACAACCAGAGACATCTTCAAAAGGACTCGGTTGGGCAAACATGGCCTTCCATCTACAACCAACCTACTGAAGCGCAGCTCAGAGTAAATATTTATTCCATTTTCCTTTTCCAAATGGGCGGTAATTTAGAGTGCATAAGATCCTGTATTTACGATAGCACAGCTTCTCCCTTTGTTCCTCAGTCTTCCCGCTCTTTCACTCAAACCCAGCCCCTTTTCTTTTGTGTAACAAGCTGTCATATCTGTTCCGCCTGCTAGGGATGTTTTCCTTTATGACATAATTTAATAATCAAGTTATGATTAATTGTGTGTATGTGTAATTCTGTGTGATTAGTTAGGTATTTAGTAAATAAATAATTAAACCCAATTTTGTATTGCTGATTCAACTTGTTAGCCAGGGTTCGTGAAGATAACCAAGAATTTATAACTTTCAGATGACGATTGATATTGACTGCTATTGATGTCAAATATTACTAACTCTTTAAGAGTTTATTCGGAAGATAACAGCTCTATAAATATTATTTTTGTGGTGCCCGACTCTAGTTAATTACATTTAAATGATTAGCTCAATCAGGTAATATTAATTACGGAGAACTTATTTTATAGAATGAGCATGTGATATCAATTAATCCGGCATAGCCAAAAGCAGTGCCAGACATGCACACAAACATACACAGTTGCTGTTATGATTTTAGTTGTCCTTGATGTCCTTTGTTTTAAATGTATTATTATTATTATTATTATTATTATTTTTTGCATTGTTGTTTGCTGTTTTTTCTTCTGTCTTTTCCATTTTTTCTCTTTAGTTAATTCTGCTGGTGCATGGGGGTTCTTGGGGGTGGGGAATGGAATTAATTGTATATTTATAAAAAACAATATCCGGGGGACGTACAAATGTTATAGTTTTGAAAAGTCGGTTAAGACATCTACTTTATCCAGGACTCAAGTCATTTTTCCAACAATTGTCTACAGACAGATTATTTCACATATAATTCACTGTATCACATGTAAAACGAGTCCTATATCGACATAACCTGAAGGCCGCTCAGCAAGGGAAGAAAGCCCTGCTCCAAAACCGCCATAAAAAAAGCCATACTATGGTTTGCAACTGTACATGGGGACAAGGTCGTACTTGTTGGAGAAATGTCCTCTGGTCTGATGAAACAAAAGTAGAACTGTTTGGCCATAATGACCATCGTTATGTTTGGAGGAAAAAATAGGGAGGCTTGCAAGCCGAAGAACACCATCCCAACCGTGAAGCACGGGGGTGGCAGCATAATGTTGTGGGGGTGCTTTGCTGCAGGAGGGACTGGTGCACTTTACAAAATAGATGGTGTCATGAGAAGGGAAATTATGTGAACATATGGATGCAAAATCTCAAGACATCAGTCAGGCGTTAACCTGTTGAAACTCCCCATCCCGGATCCGGGATCGTGACTAAAGCCTCAGGCTCATTAGCATAACGCAACGTTAACGATTTCTGAAAATCGCAAATAAAATGAAAATAATGCGCCTGCTCTCAAGCTTAGCCTTTTCTTAACAACACTGTCATCTCAGATTTTCAAAATATGCTTTTGAACCATAGCAATTGACTAATCTGTGTAAGAGTATGCTAAGCTAGCTTAGCATTTTGAGTAGCATTTAGCACGCAACATTTTCACAAAAACCAGATAACCAAATAAATAAAATCATTTACCTTTGAAAACCGGATGTTTTCAATGAGGAGACTCTCAGTTACATACCAAATGCGCAGTTTTTCCTGAAAGCGTCTGTGTGTAGGAGAAATCGTTCCGTTTTGTACATCGCATTTGCCACCAAACAAACCGAAAATTCAGTCACCTACAACGTCAAACTTTTTCGAGATAAACTCCATAATATCGGCCGAAACATGGCAAACGTTGTTGGAATCCAATCCTCAAGGTGTTTCACATATCTCTTCATTGATATATCGTTAGGTAGAAGCTTGCACATTCTTCTCTAAATTCCATGGAAAAATACTTGCAGCTGACTTTTGCGACCATTTCGAGGCGCAGGTTCCGGGCGGACACCTGTGGTAAATGTGGTCTCTTATGGTCAATCTTCCAATGATATGCCTACAAATACGTCACAATGCTGCAGACACTCTTGGGGAAACGACAGAAAGGACAGACTTACTCCTCTCGCATTCACAGCCATATAAGGAGACAATGGAAAACAGAGCCTCAAAAATCCTGCTCATTTCCTGGATGCCGTCTCATCTTGGTTTTGCCTGAAGCTCACGTTCTAGAGCACACGCACAGAAAATATCTTTGTAGTTCTGGACACGTCAGAGTGTTTTCTTTAGAAAGCTATCAATTATATGCATAGTCGAGCATCTTTTTGTGACAAAATATCTTGTTTAAAACGGAACGTTTTTCATCCAAAAAATGATAAGCCCCCATAGCATCAAGAGGTTAAAGGATTGATTTGACA
>NW_026999990.1:0-9325 GCF_036934945.1 Oncorhynchus masou masou
CCCAAACGAGCGATGGAGAGGTACCAGTATCACTGCCCAGACATCCCGAGGTCATCAGATGACTGATCAATTGGCATTCCTGCAAAAATTTTCAGTGACTTTGCAAAAGTAAGGAACATTTGCAATATGTTTTAACAGTGAGGTACCATCACACCAAAGCGGCATTCTGGAAATCAACCCAAACGAGCCATGGAGAGGGTACAGTATCACTGCCCAGCCATCCCGAGGTCATCGGGCCAGTCAATTGGCATTCCCTGCAAAAAAATCTTCAGTGACTTTGCAAAAGTAAGGAACATTTGCAATATGTTTTAACAGTGAGGTACCATCACCAAAAGCCTTACATTCTGAAATCAAGCAAACGAGCGATGGAGAGGTACCAGTATCACTGCCCAGCCATCCCTAGGTCATCGGGCCAGTCAATTTGGCATTCTGCAAAATTTTATAGCATGACTTTGCAAAAGTAAGTTAACATTTGCAATATGTTTTGAAAACAGTGAGAAACCATCACCAAATGGACATTCTGAAATCAACCCAAACGAGTGATGGAGAGGAAAACAAAATCACTGCCCAGCCATCCTGAGGTCCTTCGGGCCAGTCAATTTGGCATTCCTGCAATGATTTTTATGGCATGACAAATTGGTGAGTACTGCCCAGTTAACATTTGCAATATGTTTTAAAAGTGAGAAAACATGACCAAATGGAGACATTGGAAATCAACCCAACGAGTGATGGGAGGTACCAGTATCACTGCCCAAGCCAGCCGAGGTCATCGGCCAGTCAATTTGGCATTCCTGCAAAATTTTCAGTGACTTTGCAAAAAGTAAGGAACATTTGCAATATGTTTTAACAGTGAGGTACCATCACCAAAAGCGACATTCTGAAATCAACCCAAACGAGCCATGGAGAGGGTACCAGTATCACTGCCCAGCCATCCCGGAGTCATCGGGCCAGTCAATTTGGCATTCCTGCAAAAATTTTCAGTGACTTTGAAAAAGTAAGGAACATTTGCAATATGTTTTAACAGTGAGGTACCATCACCAAAAGCGACATTCTGAAATCAACCCAAACGAGCCATGGAGAGGTACCAGTATCACTGCCCAGCCATCCCGAGGTCATCGGGCCAGTCAATTGGCATTCCTGCAAAAATTTTCAGTGACTTTGCAAAAGTAAGGAACATTTGCAATATGTTTTAACAGTGAGGTACCATCACCAAAAGCGACATTCTGAAATCAACCCAAACGAGCGATGGAGAGGTACCAAAATCACTGCCCAGCCATCCCTATGTCATCGGGCCAGTCAATTTGGCATTCCTGCATGATTTTTATGGCATGACAAATTGGTGATGGTGACTGCCCAGTTAACCATATGGCAAATGCACAGTGACTTTGCAAAAGTGAGAAAACATGACCAAATGGACATTCTGAAATCAACACAAACAATGGCATGACCATAGTGTCCAGACTGTGCCGAGTCCAACGAGGTGCCCCGCTTGACCGTAGCTCGCTCGGTCTGAGCGCGCGACATGAGAAAAATAGGCCCAATATGAAGCCTTCACCAGTACGTCATTTGATTTTGGGTGACAGCGAGGCGGAACCGTTAGGTTTAGAAAGACAATTCAACCACAGGACTGTTCCTAAGGTCCTCCTGATCTGTCCAAGCCTATCCTTGACCGTGTGACATTAACCCTTCACAGTCAAAGAAGGTGTTTACATAAAAACAGTGTTCATTGACTTCTCCCCCCATAGGAATATATTGGCTGCTCCACTAAATACAACCTGGAGTCTGGGTTATGAATGTTGTATGAACCTGTCTTTGGTACCAGTCCATCAGACCACTATAAGGTCTACCTGTGTCGATTCTAGCTTCCTGGACCAACCGGAAGTGGTCCAAATCGCCCTAAAAGTGTGTACCCATACACTGCCTGCAATTTGATGGACATAGTGCATTGAACCCTGTAAATCAGTCCCAGTTTTCATGGTAAAGACTTAAAACTCAGGATTCTCTAATGGAATACCCCAATGAGGATGTATGTTGAGTTACAGCTTCCTGTGCCAACCGGAAGTGCCATAATTGGTCTCTCATGGGCTGTTTGGAGGGTTAAAAATATCAGATCTTTCCAAAACTTCATATATATGATTAGGCAACCCCATGAACTGTAAATCAGTCATTTTTCCCATAAAAATTCAGAAAACTAAATCACACAGATACACAACATGGATGGAGGGACGTATCATTGGGGTGCGTAGAGACTGACAGTGCCTCCAATAGTTAGCTTTGAATGATATCAAATTGACTGATGGACAGTGACTTGCAGGTGACTCTTGTCCATTAGCAATATGTTTAGCGGTGAGGTACCATCACCAAAAAGCGACATTCTGAAATCAACCCAAACGAGCGATGGAGAGGTACCAGTATCACTGCCCAGCCATCCCGAGGTCATCGGGCCAGTCAATTTGGCATTCCTGCATGATTTTTATGGCATGACACAATGGTGATGGTGACTGCCCAGTTAACCATATGGCAAATGCACAGTGACTTTGAAAGAGTGAGAAAAATCACCAAATGGACATTCTGAAATCAACCCAAACGAGCCATGGAGAGGTACCAGAATCACTGCCAAGCCATCCCGAGGTCATCGGGCCAGTCAATTTGGCATTCCTGCAAAAATTTTCAGTGACTTTGCAAAAGTAAGTAACATTTGCAATATGTTTAAGCGGTGAGGTACCATCACCAAAAGCGACATTCTGAAATCAACCCAAACGAGCCATGGAGAGGTACCAGAATCACTGCCAAGCCATCCCGAGGTCATCGGGCCAGTCAATTTGGCATTCCTGCAAAAATTTTCAGTGACTTTGCAAAAGTAAGTAACATTTGCAATATGTTTAAACGGTGAGGTACCATCACCAAAAGCGACATTCTGAAATCAACCCAAACGAGCCATGGAGAGGTACCAGTATCACTGCCCAGACATCCCTATGTCATCGGGCCAGTCAATTTGGCATTCCTGCATGATTTTTATGGCATGACAAATTGGTGATGGTGACTGCCCAGTTAACCATATGGCAAATGCACAGTGACTTTGAAAGAGTGAGAAAAATCACCAAATGGACATTCTGAAATCAGCCCAAACGAGCGATGGAGAGGTACCAGTATCACTGCCCAGCCATCCCGAGGTCATCGGGCCAGTCAATTTGGCATTCCTGCAAGAATTTTTTGTGACTTTGCAAAAGTAAGGAACATTTGCAATATGTTTAAGCGGTGAGTTACCATCACCAAAAGCGACATTCTGAAATCAACCCAAACGAGCCATGGAGAGGTACCAGTATCACTGCCCAGCCATCCCGAGGTCATCGGGCCAGTCAATTTGGCATTCCTGCAAAAATTTTCAGTGACTTTGCAAAAGTAAGTAACATTTGCAATATGTTTAAGCGGTGAGGTACCATCACCAAAAGCGACATTCTGAAATCAACCCAAACGAGCCATGGAGAGGTACCAGAATCACTGCCAAGCCATCCCGAGGTCATCGGGCCAGTCAATTTGGCATTCCTGCAAAAATTTTCAGTGACTTTGCAAAAGTAAGTAACATTTGCAATATGTTTAAGCGGTGAGGTACCATCACCAAAAGCGACATTCTGAAATCAACCCAAACGAGCCATGGAGAGGTACCAGAATCACTGCCAAGCCATCCCGAGGTCATCGGGCCAGTCAATTTGGCATTCCTGCAAAAATTTTCAGTGACTTTGCAAAAGTAAGTAACATTTGCAATATGTTTAAGCGGTGAGGTACCATCACCAAAAGCGACATTCTGAAATCAACCCAAACGAGCCATGGAGAGGTACCAGTATCACTGCCCAGACATCCCTATGTCATCGGGCCAGTCAATTTGGCATTCCTGCATGATTTTTATGGCATGACAAATTGGTGATGGTGACTGCCCAGTTAACCATATGGCAAATGCACAGTGACTTTGAAAGAGTGAGAAAAATCACCAAATGGACATTCTGGAATCAACCCTAACGAGCGATGGAGAGGTACCAGAATCACTGCCAAGCCATCCGAGGTCATCGGGCCAGTCAATTTGGCATTCCTGCAAAAATTTTCAGTGACTTTGCAAAAGTAAGGAACATTTGCAATATGTTTTAACAGTGAGGTACCATCACCAAAAGCGACATTCTGAAATCAACCCAAACGAGCCATGGAGAGGTACCAGTATCACTGCCCAGCCATCCCGAGGTCATCGGGCCAGTCAATTTGGCATTCCTGCAAAAATTTACCCAGTGACTTTGCAAAAGTAAGGAACATTTGCAATATGTTTTAACAGTGAGGTACCATCACCAAAAGCGACATTCTGAAATCAACCCAAACGAGCCATGGAGAGGTACCAGTATCACTGCCCAGCCATCCCGAGGTCATCGGGCCAGTCAATTTGGCATTCCTGCATGATTTTTATGGCATGACAAATTGGTGATGGTGAATGCCCAGTTAACCATATGGCAAATGCACAGTGACTTTGCAAAAGTGAGAAAACATAAACAAATGGACATGATGAAATCAACACCACGAGTGATTGAAAGGAACAACAATCACTGCCCGGCCATCCCGAGTTCATCAGGCCAGTCAATTTTGCATTTCTGAAGGATTTTTGAGCATGTCAAATTTCTTATGACATTTGGCCCCCACAAAACATATGCCTTATGCACAAGCAAAAAAAAAAACATTATAATAATAAAATATGACTAAAGTATGTTGATACAGTTCTTATACGTGTGTAACTGACACAAAATTCGAAAAATTTGAAAAAACGGTCCAGAAAGCACTTTTAGGGTGTGTGAAGTTTTTTATGAAATGTAATAATTTTTGACTTTTGACTTCTGACTTCCTATGAAATCATATTGCAGATGGACAAAACACATGCAATATGCAAGTAAAAAAAAAAAATTATGATAATAAAATATGACTAAAGTATGTTGATACAGTTCTTATACGTGTGTAACTGACACAAAATGCGAAAAAATTTCGAAAACGGTCCAGAAAGCACTTTTTAGGGGGTGTGTGAAGTTTTTTATGAAATTTAAGAATTTTTGACTTTTGACTTCTGACTTCCTATGAAATCATATTGCAAATGGACAAAACATATGCAATATGCGCAAGTAAAAAAATGTAAAAAATTATGTTAATAAAATTGGACAAAAGTATTTTCATACAGTTCTTATACATGTGTAATTGTCAAAAAAGCGAAAGAATTTCAAAAACGGTCCAGAAAGCACTTTTTTAAGGGGTGATACGTTTTTTTCAAAAATTCGTTTTTTCAAAATTTGGCTTTTGGATGTTGACTTGGAGTCCAATACCAATATGAAAAACCATGGTGGAGTGCAATCGCCACCTGTTGGATTTTGAGGTGTTACAACTGGCAATACCCATATGGCAATAGAAGTAAACTTTGCATGAATCAACGCCGCTTTGGGTGGTATTGGCCAATGTGTGCATGGTTCGGTCAATGCCAATAACTTGCCATTCATTTTTGTCCACTACGGGGGTGAATTCCCTTACAGAAGGTAACTTAGTCAGAGGGACGAACCTGGCCGCCTTTGAAAACCTGTCGATTATGACTAGGATAGTAGTATTGCCATGGGATGGAGGAAGTCCAGTAATAAAGTCCAATGAGATATGGGACCAGGGTCTGTGGGGAACAGGTAAAGGGTGAAGGAGTCCTTGAGGGCGGAGGTGAGAAGATTTGCCCTGGCAGCACACGGGGCAGGCATTGACGAAAGTGGCAACGTCTTCTCTTATGGTAGGCCACCAGAACTTACGCTGGATGAACTCCAAGGTGCGACCTACGCCCGGATGACAGGTGAGGCGAGAGGAGTGCCCCCACAGAAGGACCTGAGTCCTCACTGCCTTGGGGACAAACAACCGATTGGCAGGGCCTCCTTTAGGGTCCGGTTCGCTAGCTTGAGCACGTCTCACGGTATCCTCAACTTGCCACGAGATCGGAGCCACAATCTTAGCAGCAGGAAGGACAGGCATGTCCGTGTCATCTCGAATGGCAGGAGCGTAGACTCGGGACAGGGCATCCGGTTTGAGATTCTTCGACCCGGGCCGATAGGTGAGGATAAACTGGAATCGATTGAAGAAAAGAGACCATCTAGCTTGTCTAGAGTTCAATCGCTTCGCCTGCTGGATATACTCCAGATTTTTGTGGTCCGTAAGCACTTGAAACGGGTGAGAAGCCCCCTCGAGCCAGTGTCTCCATTCCTTCAATGCCATCTTAACCGCTAGGAGTTCACGATCCCCACATCGTAGTTCCTCTCAGTCGGGGTAAGCCGGTGTGAGAAGAAAGCGCACGGATGAAGCTTCTTGTCTTCACCCTCTGAGACAGGACAGCTCCAACACCAACCTCTGATACGTCTACCTCCACCACAAATGGTTCATCCGTAGTCGGTAGTATCAGGATGGGAGCAGGAGGACGCGCTGCTTGAGTCCTTGGAAGGCCGTCTCAGCTTCTCTTCCCCACAAAAACCTTGCATTGCCACCTTTGGTTAAAGCTGAGAGAGGAGCTGCCACCAAACTGAAGTTCTTGATGAACTTGCGGTAAAAGTTTGTGAAGCCCAGGAAACGTTGAACATCCTTAACGGATTTGGGGTGGGCCAATCCGCTACCGCCCCTACCTTCCTAGGGTCCATTTGGACTCGACCGGGTTCCACTACAAATCCCAGGAATTGTACTCGGGATGAATGGAATTCACATTTTTCCGCTTAACGTACAGATGGCTGTCCAGGAGGCGTTTGAGTACTTGTCTGACATGCTTAGTGTGTTCTTGAAGGAGCTCGAAAAGATGAGGATGTCATCCAAGTAAACGAACACAAATATGTTAAGCATATCCCTAAGCACATCGTTTATGAGCGCTTGGAACACCGCTGGGGCGTTGGTCAGGCCGAAGGGCATCACCAAGTATGCATAGTGACCAGTAGGGCGTGTTGAAGCGGTCTTCCACTCGTCACCAGGTCTGATCCGCACAAGATGGTATGCGTTCCGCAGGTCAAGCTTAGTGAAAACAACTGCTTCCTGGAGCAGCTCGAAGGCTGTGGCCATAAGGGGTAAACGGGTACGGTTACGAGACGGTTATGTCATTGAGTCCCCGGTAGTCGATGCAAGGACTTAATCCACCGTCTTTCTTGGCCACAAAGAAAAACCCTGCTCCCGCCGGGAGGTTGATGGACGCATGAGGCCTGCTTCCAGAGAGTCATGATGTAGGTATCCATAGCAGCTCGTTCGGGTGGAGATAGGGAAAGATCCGACCCCTGGGGGGGCAAGTGCCCGGAAACAGGTCGATGGGGCAATCGTAAGATCTATGGGGTGGTAGCATGGTGGCCCTCTGTTTGCTAAACACCAGTTTGAGTCATGGTAACACTCGGGAACTCGGGTCAGGTCGATGGATTCTAAAGACTCGGGAGTAGAACTCGGGAATTCTGGAAAATACAAGTAGCTTGGCACGTAGGACCCCACTGCTTGATAGTGCCCACAGACCAGTCGATGTGAGGGTTATGGCTGTGAAGCCAGGGGTATCCAAGGACGAGGGGAACTCGGAACAGGAGATCAAATGAAAGTTCATCAATTCCTGGTGTTGTGAAACTGAAAGTCTCAAGGAGGTAGTGACATGAGTGACAAGTCCAGATCCCAAAGGGCTTCCATCCAATGTAGTAACCCTCATGGGGTCACTTAGAGGTTCAGAGGGAATGCCATTCTCCTTCGCCCAGACACCATCCATGAAGTTACCTGCGGCTCCAGAGTCTACCAAGGCTTGAAGGTGAAGCTTGTGGTTGTCCCAGGAGAGGGTGACTGGAATGAGCAGACGGGAGTTGGACGGATGGGGGAGGTTATGTTTCCCGTTACAGTTCCCCCGGTCTGTACGGGACAGAGGCGTTTCCCTGGAGCCCGGGACACGTGGAACGGAAATGGCCCGGTTTGCCGCAATATAGACAGCGTCGCTCCCTCATCCGGCGGTCTCTCTCAGCCTGGGAGATGCGTCCAATCTGCATGGGTTCCGGTGGAGCCAGCGAGGATAAAGGTGGGGACTCGGAGCTGGGACTGATAGGAGCTAGAGGTCTACGGTTGAGTTCTCTCTCTCAGATGCTGGTCAATGCGTGAGGCCAACTTGATCAGGGACTCGAGATTGTCCGGTGGTTCCCGAGTGGCCAGTTCATCTTGGATAGTGTCGGAAAGGCCTTTCAGAAAGCACACCGTGAGCGCCTCGTTGTTCCAGCCACTCGCTGCTGCCACCGTGCGGAACTGGATGGCATAGTCCGTCACGCTGCGCCAACCTTGATGGAGAGTCAGGAGCTGTTTGGCTGAGTCAGAACCACTGCTTGGGCCTTGAAACACTCGTTTGAATTCCTCAGCAAAGGCAGAGTAGCTGGCACAGCAGGAACTATGGGCATCCCACACAGCAGTAGCCCAGGCCAGGGCTTTTCCGACAGCAGGGTGATGATATATGCGATCTTAGACCGGTCGGTGGGAAACGACGGGTTGCAGCTCAAAGGAGAGAGAACATTGAGTGAGAAAGCCTTTACAAGCACTTGGATCACCTGAGAACCGTTGGGGAGGTGGAAGACGAGGTTCAGCCAGGGGTTAACTGCCATGGGTACGTGAACCTGAGGTACTGGGACGGAAACTGTTGCCGGGGTAAGTCGATCAGATATTTGCTTAATGGAAGTTAGCATCTCCGACAGAAGATGAGAATGTCTAGCCATTAAGGCCTCTTGCTGAACCAGGCGGCTTCGTGGCGTTGGACAGTCTCCTGGTGGTGGGACAGCGTGGCAAAAAGGTCCTGGGAACTGGCTGCCTCTGGGTTCATTTTTGGCTCTGTGTTTCTGTCAGGACCCGGTTTCGAACCTGGGTCTCCGGAGTGAGAAACAGTCACTTAACCAACTGAGCCACGAATAGACAGCAGAACCCAGAAGATGAGGCAGACACAGCAGTACTTAAGACGGTGTATTTAATAAAGAAAAAATCCTAAAAAACAAAAAAAAATGGCAAATCCAAAAGGGTGGTAGGAAAAAACACAAAAAGACCTCAAAGAAACTCACCAAAAATAAACAAAAACAAAAAACAGAATACCACAAGAACTTCACCCGGAATCGACAAGAGCACACAGAACACTAGGGCAGGGTGCTAACATACAAACACAGAGCCCAGAACTGAGGGAAACAAAGGGTTTAAATACAATCAGGAAACGAGACACAGGTGCAAAAATAATGGGGATCAAGGGAAAAACATAGGGACAAAAAGCACAATGGGGACATCTACTGACAAAAACCCGGAACAA
>NW_026999991.1:0-9323 GCF_036934945.1 Oncorhynchus masou masou
TACACACACACTTTATACTGTATAAGGAAACAGCCCAACTGCAATGCATACACACACACACACACTTTATACTGTATAATGAACCAGCCCAACTACAATACACACACACACACTTTATACTGTATAAGGAAACAGCCCAACTGCAATGCATACACACACACACACACACACACACACACACACACACACACACACACACACACACACACACACACACACACACACACACACACACACACACACACACACATTTATACTGTATAATGAACCAGCCCAACTGCAGTATTGCTGTGGTGGCGATGATTTTTCTTCTGTGCCTCATAGTTCATTTAATTAATTCCCTTTGGTGGTTCCACAGAGAGTGTCTCTGAGTTTTTGTCAAACACCATTAGGGCTGCTCATTCTCGAACAGCAGGTGTTTTGACGTCTGTCCTGTTTTGCAGTCTCACAACACTTTCAGTGGGATAAACAGGGATGTTTTGTAGCAAATGGTACCTTTACTCACCTATATAGTGCAATCCTTCCCTATAGGGCCTGGTCAAATGTAGTGCACTATCTAGGGAATAGGGTGCCATTTTGAGACACACTTTTCATTATTATTATTATTATTGGTTCATTTTGAAGCAGCTGAGGTGTTATTGGCTACAGGACAGACTGTGGGCTAGCTAGTTTAGTCTAGCTAAGATCATACGGGTGGCTACACTAGTGTTAACTGAGGCATTCTGTTGTTTCACCCTCCCTGTTTATTCCTATGGAAATGTAATGCCCAGCGTTGAGATGTGCTGTTTCAGGTCTCTACTGTGGTTTAACACTGTGTCTGTGGCGTAGAAGCGTTTATTTAGCTGTGGACCATACTAGTGTTCTATATGAGGCAGTTCATTTGGAAAGGGGGGGGGACACTGAACATACTGTAATAAAATGTATTGATACCTTATAGTATGGATGGGTGCCTGTCGAGTGGTGCAATGGTCTAAGGCACAACGCCAGTGCTAGAGGCAACACTACAGATCTGGGTTTGATCCTGGGCTGTGTCGCAGGCGACCGAGTAGACCCATTAGGGCGGTGCACAATTGTCTGGGTTAGGGAAAGGGTTTGAGATTATTTATCAAAACTGTTGTTGTTTTTGCCACATACAGAAGGAAAAGGTGTAAGGCAGGAAAAAGCAGTACAGTGGAGGAAATTACGCTTAGCGCATGGGCTCTTCGACCGATTTATTTCACCTCGTCGGCTCAGGTATTCAGCTCTCACCGCTAGGCTGCCTCACTGCTGGGCTACCTCACCGCTAGGCTACCTCATCGCTGGGCTACCTCACCGCTAGGCTACCTCACCGCTGGGCTACCTCACCGCTGGGCTACCTCACCGCTGGGATACCTCCCCGCTGGGCTACCTCACCGCTGGGCTACATCACCGCTAGGCTACCTCACCGCTAGGCTACCTCACCGCTAGGCTACCTCACCGCTAGGCTACCTCACCGCTAGGCTACCTCACCGCTGGGCTACATCACCGCTAGGCTACCTCACCGCTAGGCTACCTCACCGCTAGGCTACACCTCACCGCTAGGCTACCTCACCGCTAGGCTACCTCACCGCTAGGCTACCTCACCGCTAGGCTACCTCACCGCTAGGCTACCTCCCCGCTGGGCTACCTCACCGCTGGGCTACATCACCGCTAGGCCTACCTCACCGCTAGGCTACCTCACCGATAGGCTACCTCACCGCTAGGCTACCTCACCGCTAGGCTACCTCACCGCTAGGCTACCTCACCGCTAGGCTACCTCACCGCTAGGCTACCTCACCGATAGGCTACCTCACCGCTAGGCTACCTCACCGATAGGCTACCTCACCGCTAGGCTACCTCACCCGCTAGGCTACCTCACCGCTAGGCTACCTCACCGCTAGGCTACCTCACCGCTAGGCTACCTCACCCGCTAGGCTACCTCACCGCTAGGCTACCTGCCGCCGTTGTTTGTGCAGTTCAGCCTTCTTCTGGCACAGGAATAAGATACATATAGTCTATTCCCAATACAAACTACGTAGATCAGGGCTGAGCATTTTCAACATCTGCTGTTGTCTTGTGGGAATATCTGTTCTAGCTTTCCTTATTTCCAGCTAGGGTGGGGGGGGGGGGCTTAGCATTTCACCTATATGTCTTTGAGCCAGCCACTTGATTCCCCTAGCTAGCAGATGATGCAGACAGACAGTCAGTCAGACTGACAGATTGGACTTTTTCTGCTCCTGACAAGTCGTGACCCCTTTTGTTTGGGAGGTTGCAGAAGTTCTATTTTAGAAGGTTCCATGAACCACCCATGGGCAGACAGGAGAGGAGACGAGGATTAAGAGCAGGACACACACACACACACACACACACACACACACAAACCACACAAAGGAGCAGGACGGGGCCGGATGGGGTCTCACGTCATGTTGCTGTATGTGCCACTTTGTACCTGACATTTTAAGTACCCACAGCTCCACTCCTCCTCCTCCTCCTCCTCCTCCTCCTCCTCCTCCTCCTCCTCCTCCTCCTCCTCCTCCTCCTCCTCCACTGAAAGCTGGGCTATTCCCATGTCAAGCTCAGTCAGGCCACTATGACAAAAGGTCTTTCAGCGCACATGCATATTTTACAAGCTCTTTCTGTCCTCTGGCTTTGCTATCTAGATTCTAAATGCATTCATCTAATCTGTCCCACTCTCTGGATTCCTCCCAAATGGCACCCTGTTTCCAAGTGCACTATTTTTTTTTTACCACAGCCCTGGTACTGCACTTTATAGGCAATACAGTTCCATTTGGGACGCAGGTTCTATGTTGTGGGAAATGACAGAACAAGACAATCGGGGGGCATATTTGGCTTGCTGTGCCACTCCCTAACTATATTTATAGACTGCACTGGGACCAGCCAATGCACCTTGTCTCTATGTGTAACTATAGGTCTGACTGCACTGGGACCAGCCAATGCTCCTTGTCTCTATGTGTAACTATAGGTCTGACTGCACTGGGACCAGCCAATGCTCCTTGTCTTTATGTGTAACTATAGGTCTGACTGCACTGGGACCAGCCAATGCTCCTTGTCTCTATGTGTAACTATAGGTCTGACTGCACTGGGACCAGCCAATGCTCCTTGTCTTTATGTGTAACTATAGGTCTGACTGCACTGGGACCAGCCAATGCTCCTTGTCTTTATGTGTAACTATAGGTCTGACTCCACTGGGACCAGCCAATGCACCTTGTCTCTATGTGTAACTATAGGTATGACTGCACTGGGACCTGTCAATGCTCCTTGTCTCTATGTGTAACTATAGGTCTGACTGCACTGGGACCAGCCAATGCTCCTTGTCTTTATGTGTAACTATAAGTCTGACTGCACTGGGACCAGCCAATGCTCCTTGTCTTTATGTGTAACTATAGGTCTGACTGCACTGGGACCTGCCAATGCTCCTTGTCTTTATGTGTAACTATAAGTCTGACTGCACTGGGACCAGCCAATGCTCCTTGTCTTTATGTGTAACTATAGGTCTGACTGCACTGGGACCAGCCAATGCTCCTTGTCTTTATGTGTAACTATAGGTCTGACTGCACTGGGACCTGTCAATGCTCCTTGTCTTTATGTGTAACTATAGGTCTGACTGCACTGGGACCAGCCAATGCTCCTTGTCTCTATGTGTAACTATAGGTCTGACTGCACTGGGACCAGCCAATGCTCCTTGTCTCTATGTGTAACTATAGGTCTGACTGCACTGGGACCAGCCAATGCTCCTTGTCTTTATGTGTAACTATAGGTCTGACTGCACTGGGACCAGCCAATGCTCCTTGTCTTTATGTGTAACTATAGGTCTGACTGCACTGGGACCAGCCAATGCTCCTTGTCTTTATGTGTAACTATAGGTCTGACTGCACTGGGACCAGCCAATGCTCCTTGTCTTTATGTGTAACTATAGGTCTGACTGCACTGGGACCAGCCAATGCTCCTTGTCTCTATGTGTAACTATAGGTCTGACTGCACTGGGACCGAAAGCCAATGCACCTTGTCTCTATGTGTAACTATAGGTCTGACTGCACTGGGACCAGCCAATGCTCCTTGTCTTTATGTGTAACTATAGGTCTGACTGCACTGGGACATGTCAATGCTCCTTGTCTTTATGTGTAACTATAGGTCTGACTGCACTGGGACCTGTAAATGCACCTTGTCTCTATGTGTAACTATAGGTATGACTGCACTGGGACCTGTAAATGCTCCTTGTCTTTATGTGTAACTATAAGTCTGACTGCACTGGGACCAGCCAATGCACCTTGTCTTTGTGTGTAACTATAGGTCTGACTGCACTGGGACCAGCCAATGCTCCCTTGTCTCTATGTGTAACTATAGGTCTGACTGCACTGGGACCTGTAAATGCTCCTTGTCCTATGTGTAACTTAGGTATGACTGCACTTGCTCCTTGTCTCTATGTGTAACTATAGGTCTGACTGCACTGGGACATGTCAATGCTCCTTGTCTTTATGTGTAACTATAGGTATGACTGCATAGGACCAGCCAATGCTCCTTGTCTCTATGTGTAACTATAGGTCTGACTGCACTGGGATTAGCCAATGCTCCCCTTGTCTTTATGTGTAACTATAGGTCTGACTGCACTGGGACCAGCCAATGCTCCCTTGTCTCTATGTGTAACTATAGGTATGACTGCACTGGGACCAGCCAATGCTCCTTGTCTCTATGTGTAACTATAGGTCTGACTGCACTGGGACCAGCCAATGCTCCTTGTCTCTATGTGTAACTATAAGTCTGACTGCACTGGGACCAGCCAATGCTCCTTGTCTTTATGTGTAACTATAGGTCTGACTGCACTGGGACCAGCCAATGCTCCTTGTCTTTATGTGTAACTATAGGTCTGACTGCACTGGGACCAGCCAATGCTCCTTGTCTTTATGTGTAACTATAGGTCTGACCGCACTGGGACCAGCCAATGCTCCTTGTCTTTATGTGTAACTATAAGTCTGACTGCACTGGGACCAGCCAATGCTCCTTGTCTCTATGTGTAACTATAGGTCTGACTGCACTGGGACCAGCCAATGCTCCTTGTCTCTATGTGTAACTATAGGTCTGACTGCACTGGGACCTGTAAATGCTCCCCAAAGGAATAGGGCAACATATTAGGCATTGTTCCTTCCTGTGTGTGAAGAAAGGGGGTTGTTTTTGCATAGAGGGTTACTCTCTCCAAGATCCACCAACACAATGGATGTGATCGCCATCAAACTCATTGCCTGACATGTAGGTACAGTCATACCTACAGTCATGCCTATATGAGACATATGGGAGATGTTGTTGTCATGAAGTCATATTCTACAACACAGAGGTTTTAGAATATGAAAAGAGAAAGGAAAGACACTGATATGAACATGTTTCTGTCAGTTTTGCTTTGTTAGTCATGACTGACGGTGTTGTTCGGTGTTGTTCTTCCCGACTGACTCAGAACAGCAACATCGGCTGTCCACGGATTGCATTAAAGACGCCTGATTTCATGACTGGCAACGTGTATATCATAAATCACCTTAACATCTAAATCACAGTTCTCTATCCTTCTCTCTCCTCTATTTCCCTCTCCCTCCTCTTTTTTCTCTATTTCGCTCTCCCTCTCTCTTCCCCTCTCCCTCTCTCCCTCTCTCTTTCCCTCTCCCTCTCTCTTTCCCTCTCCCTCTCTCTTCCCTCTCCCGCTCTCTTCCCCTCTCCCTCTCTCTTCCCCTCTCACTCTCTCTTTCCCTCTCCCTCTCTCTTCCCCTCTCCCTCTCTCTTCCCCTCTCCCTCTCTCTTCCCCTCTCCCTCTCTCTTTCCCTCTCCCTCTCTCTTCCCCTCTCCCTCTCTCTTTCCCTCTCCCTCTCTCTTCCCCTCTCCCTCTCTCTTCCCCTCTCCCTCTGTCACGGCTTCTAGGAGTAGTGGGTGGAGGAGTCAGGCGCAGAGAGCAGAGGTAGTTCAATCGTGGTCATTTATTCCAGGACAACAAGTAACGGTGATGCCAAACAGGCACATCACTTAACGAGCCCAACAGTAGGACCAAACAGTCCGGAGGAAAGAGTCCACGAGAATCCACACACACATGAACATAAAAACAAGCCCGCACAAAAGCAGGCGGGCATACCTGGTTTAAATAGCCCAAATCAAAACCCAAACAAGAAACAGGTGAGACTAATCAGACAAAACTAACTGAAACAGAAAAAGGGATCGGTGGCAGCTAGTAGGCCGGCGGCGACGACCGCAGAGCACCGCCCGACAGGAAGAGGAGCCACCTTCGGCGGGATTCGTGACACCTTCTCTCTTTCCTTCTCCCTCTCCTTCTCTCTTTCCTTCTCCCTCTCCTTCTCTCTTTCCTTCTCCCTCTCTCTCTCTCTTCTCTCTTTCCTTCTCCCTCTCCTTCTCTCTTTCCTTCTCCCTCTCTCTCTCTTCTCTCTCCTTCTCTCCTTCCCTCTCCTTCTCTCTTTCCCTCTCCTTCTCTCTTTCCCTCTCCTTCTCTCTTTCCCTCTCCCTCCCTCTCCTTCTCTCTTTCCTTCTCCCTCTGTCTCTCTTCTCTCTTTCCTTCTCCCTCTGTCTCTCTTCTCTCTTTCCTTCTCCCTCTCTCTCTCCTCTCTTTCCTTCTCCCTCTGTCTCTCTTCTCTCTTTCCTTCTCCCTCTGTCTCTCTTCTCTCTTTCCTTCTCCCTCTCTCTCTCTTCTCTCTTTCCTTCTCCCTCTCTCTTTCTTCTCTCTTTCCTTCTCCCTCTCTCTCTCTTCTCTCTTTCCCTTCTCCTCTCTCTCTCTTCTCTCTTTCCTTCTCCCTCTGTCTCTCTTCTCTCTTTCCTTCTCCCTCTGTCTCTCTTCTCTCTTTCCTTCTCCCTCTGTCTCTCTTCTCTCTTTCCTTCTCCCTCTGTCTCTCTTCTCTCTTTCCTTCTCCCTCTGTCTCTCTTCTCTCTTTCCTTCTCCCTCTGTCTCTCTTCTCTCTTTCTTCTCCCTCTGTCTCTCTTCTCTCTTTCCTTCTCCCTCTCTCTCTCTTCTCTCTTTCCTTCTCCCTCTGTCTCTCTTCTCTCTTTCCTTCTCCCTCTCTCTCTTCTCTCTTTCCTTCTCCCTCTGTCTCTCTTCTCTCTTTCCTTCTCCCTCTGTCTCTCTTCTCTCTTTCCTTCTCCCTCTGTCTCTCTTCTCTCTTTCCTTCTCCCTCTGTCTCTCTTCTCTCTTTCCTTCTCCCTCTCTCTCTCTTCTCTCTTTCCTTCTCCCTCTGTCTCTCTTCTCTCTTTCCTTCTCCCTCTCTCTCTCTTCTCTCTTTCCTTCTCCCTCTCTATCCTCTTCCTTCTCCCTCTCTCTCTCTTTCCTCTCTTTCCTTCTCCCCCCTCTCTATCTCTTCTCTCTTCCTTCTCCCTCTCTCTCTCTCTTCTCTCTTTCCTTCTCCCTCTCTCTCTCTTCTCTCTTTCCTTCTCCCTCTGTCTCTCTTCTCTCTCTTTCCTTCTCCCTCTCTCTCTCTTCTCTCTTTCCTTCTCCCTCTCTCTCTCTTCTCTCTTTCCTTCTCCCTCTCTATCTCCTTCTCTCTTTCCTTCTCCCTCTCTCTCTCTTCTCTCTTTCCTTCTCCCTCTCTATCTCTTCTCTCTTTCCTTCTCCCTCTCTCTCTCTCTCTCTTTCCTTCTCCCTCTCTCTCTCTTCTCTCTTTCCTTCTCCCTCTCTCTCTCTCTTTCCTTCTCCCTCTCTCTCTCTTCTCTCTTTCCTTCTCCCTCTCTCTCTCCTCTCTCTTTCCTTCTCCCTCCCTCTCTCTCTTCTCTCTTTCCTTCTCCCTCTCTCTCTCTTCTCTCTTTCCTTCTCCCTCTCTATCTCTTCTCTCTTTCCTTCTCCCTCTCTCTCTCTTCTCTCTTTCCTTCTCCCTCTCTCTCTCTTCTCTCTTTCCTTCTCCCTCTCTCTCTCTTCTCTCTTTCCTTCCTCCCCTCTCTCTCTCTTCTCTCTTTCCTTCTCCCTCTCTCTCTCCTTCTCTCTTTCCTTCTCCCTCTCTCTCTTCTCTCTTTCCTTCTCCCTCTCTCTCTCTTCTCTCTTTCCCTTCTCCCTCTCTCTCTCTTCTCTCTTTCCTTCTCCCTCTCTCTCTCTTCTCTCTTTCCTTCTCCCTCTCTCTCTCTCTCTCTCTTTCCTTCTCCCTCTCTCTCTCTTCTCTCTTTCCTTCTCCCTCTCTCTCTCTCTCTCTCTTTCCTTCTCCCTCTCTCTCTCTTCTCTCTTTCCTTCTCCCTCTCTATCTCTTCTCTCTTTCCTTCTCCCTCTCTCTCTCTTCTCTCTTTCCTTCTCCCTCTCTCTCTCTTCTCTCTTTCCTTCTCCCTCTCTATCTCTTCTCTCTTTCCTTCTCCCTCTCTATCTCTTCTCTCTTTCCTTCTCCCTCTCTCTCTCTTCTCTCTTTCCTTCTCCCTCTCTCTCTCTTCTCTCTTTCCTTCTCCCTCTCTCTCTCTTCTCTCTTTCCTTCTCCCTCTCTCTCTCTCTTCTCTCTTTCCTTCTCCCTCTCTCTCTCTTCTCTCTTTCCTTCTCCCTCTCTCTCTCTTCTCTCTTTCCTTCTCCCTCTCTCTCTTCTCTCTTTCCTTCTCCCTCTCTCTCTCTTCTCTCTTTCCTTCTCCCTCTCTCTCTCTTCTCTCTTTCCTTCTCCCTCTCTCTCTCTTCTCTCTTTCCTTCTCCCTCTCTCTCTCTTCTCTCTTTCCTTCTCCCTCTCTCTCTCTCTCTTCTCTCTTTCCTTCTCCCTCTCTCTCTCTCTCTTCTCTCTTTCCTTCTCCCTCTCTCTCTCTCTCTTCTCTCTTTCCTTCTCCCTCTCTCTCTCTCTCTTCTCTCTTTCCTTCTCCCTCTCTCTCTCTCTCTTCTCTCTTTCCTTCTCCCTCTCTCTCTCTCTCTTCTCTCTTTCCTTCTCCCTCTCTATCTCTTCTCTCTTTCCTTCTCCTTCTCTATCTCTTCTCTCTTTCCTTCTCCCTCTCTCTCTCTTCTCTCTTTCCTTCTCCCTCTCTCTCTCTCTCTTCTCTCTTTCCTTCTCCCTCTCTCTCTCCTTCTCTCTTTCCCTCTCCTTCTCTCTTTCCTTCTCCCTCTCTCTCTCTTCTCTCTCCTTCTCTCCTTCCCTCTCCTTCTCTCCTTCCCTCTCCTTCTCTCCTTCCCTCTCCTTCTCTCTTTCCCTCTCCTTCTCTCTTTCCCTCTCATTCTCTCTTTCCCTCTCCCTCCCTCTCTCTTTCCCTCTCTCTTTCCCTCTCTTTCCCTCTCTCTCTCTCCCTCTCTCTCTTTCTCTCTACTTCTCTCTTTTCCTCTCCTCCTCTTTCCCTCTCCCTCTCCCTTTCCCTTTCCCTCTCCCTTTCCCTTTCCCTCT
>NW_026999992.1:0-9322 GCF_036934945.1 Oncorhynchus masou masou
TATCAACTTGTTCTACATCCTAATCTAATGACAACCATATCAACTTGTTCTACATCCTAATCAATGACAACCCATATCAACTTGTTCTACATCCTAATGACAACCATATCAACTTGTTCTACATCCTAATGACAACCATATCAACTTGTTCTACATCTTAGTGACAACCATATCAACTTGTTCTACATCCTGATGACAACCATATCAACTTGTTCTACATCCTAATCTAATGACAACCATATCAACTTGTTCTACATCCTAATGACAACCATATCAACTTGTTCTACATCCTAATGACAACCATATCAACTTGTTCTACATCCTAATGACAACCATATCAACTTGTTCTACATCCTAATCTAATGACAACCATATCAACTTGTTCTACATCCTAATGACAACCAAATCAACTTGTTCTACATCCTAATGACAACCATATCAACTTGTTCTACATCCTAATGACAGCCAAATCAACTTGTTCTACATCCTAATCCAATGACAACCATATCAACTTGTTCTACATCCTAATGATAATCATATCAACTTGTTCTACATCCTAATGACAATCATATCATCTTGTTCTACATCCTAATGACAACCATTGCAACTTGTTCTACATCCGAATGACAGCCATCAACTTGTTCTACATCCTGATGACAGCCATATCAACTTGTTCTACATCCGGATGACAACCATATCAACTTGTTCTACATCCTAATCTAATGACAACCATATCAACTTGTTCTACATCCGGATGACAACCATATCAACTTGTTCTACATACTAATCTAATGACAAACATATCAACTTGTTCTACATCCTAATCTAATGACAACCATATCAACTTGTTCTACATCCTGATGACAACCATATCAACTTGTTCTACATCCTAATGACAACCATATCAACTTGTTCTACATCCTAATCCAATGAAAACCATATCAACTTGTTCTACATCCTAATGACAACCATATCAACTTGTTCTACATCCTAATGACAACCATATCAACTTGTTCT
Organism: Oncorhynchus masou masou; assembly: GCF_036934945.1. NCBI lineage: Eukaryota > Metazoa > Chordata > Actinopteri > Salmoniformes > Salmonidae > Oncorhynchus > Oncorhynchus masou. Next base: position 1,018 of record NW_026999992.1, read on the forward strand.
ACATCCTAATGACAACCATATCAACTTGTTCTACATCCTAATGACAACCATATCAACTTGTTCTACATCCTAATGACAACCATATCAACTTGTTCTACATCTTAGTGACAACCATATCAACTTGTTCTACATCCTGATGACAACCATATCAACTTGTTCTACATCCTAATCTAATGACAACCATATCAACTTGTTCTACATCCTAATGACAACCATATCAACTTGTTCTACATCTTAATGACAACCATATCAACTTGTTCTACATCCTAATGACAACCATATCAACTTGTTCTACATCCTAATCTAATGACAACCATATCAACTTGTTCTACATCCTAATGACAACCATATCAACTTGTTCTACATCCTAATGACAACCATATCAACTTGTTCTACATCCTAATCTAATGACAACCATATCAACTTGTTCTACATCCTAATGACAACCATATCAACTTGTTCTACATCCTAATAATGACAACCATATCAACTTGTTCTACATCCTAATGACAACCATATCAACTTGTTCTACATCCTAATCTAATGACAACCATATCAACATGTTCTACATCCTAATGACAACCATATCAACTTGTTCTACATCCTAATGACAACCATATCAACTTGTTCTACATCAATTAATGACAACCATATCAACTTGTTCTACATCCTAATGACAACCATATCAACTTGTTCTACATCCTTCTAATGACAACCATATCAACTTGTTATACATCCTAATCTAATGACAACCATATCAACTTGTTCTACATCCTAATGACAACCATATCAACTTGTTCTACATCCTAATGACAACCATATCAACTTGTTCTACATCCTAATCAACCATATCAACTTGTTCTACATCCTAATGACAACCATATCAACTTGTTCTACATCAAATCTAATGACAACCATATCAACTTGTTCTACATCCTAATGACAACCATTGCAACTTGTTCTACATCCGAATGACAGCCATATCAACTTGTTCTACATCCTGATGACAACCATATCAACTTGTTCTACATCCTAATGACAACCATATCAACTTGTACATCTAATGACAACATCTTGTTCTACATCTAATGACAACCATATCAACTTGTTCTACATCCATGACAACCATATCAACTTGTTCTACATCCTAATAATGACAACCATATCAACTTGTTCTACATCCTAATGACAACCATATCAACTTGTTCTACATCCTAATCTAATGACAACCATATCAACTTGTTCTACATCCTAATGACAACCATATCAACTTGTTCTACATCCTAATGACAACCATATCAACTTGTTCTACATCTAATGAGAACCATATCAACTTGTTCCACATCCTAATGACAACCATATCAACTTGTTCTACATCCTAATCTAATGACAACCATATCAACTTGTTCTACATCCTAATGACAACCATATCAACTTGTTCTACATCCTAATGACAACCATATCAACTTGTTCTACATCCTAATGACAACCATATCAACTTGTTCTACATCCTAATGACAACCATATCAACTTGTTCTACATCCTAATCTAATGACAACCATATCAACTTGTTCTACATCCTAATGACAACCATATCAACTTGTTCTACATCTTAATGACAACCATATCAACTTGTTCTACATCCTAATGACAACCATATCAACTTGTTCTGACATCCTAATGACAACCATATCAACTTGTTCTACATCCTAATGACAACCATATCACACTTGTTCTACATCCTACATCCTAATGACAACCATATCAACTTGTTCTACATCCTAATGACAACCATATCAACTTGTTCTACATCCTAATGACAACCATATCAACTTGTTCTACATCCTAATGACAACCATATCAACTTGTTCTACATCCTAATCTAATGACAACCATATCAACTTGTTCTACATCCTAATGACAACCATATCAACTTGTTCTACATCTAATCTAATGACAACCATATCAACTTGTTCTACATCCTAATGACAACCATATCAACTTGTTCTACATCCTAATGACAACCATATCAACTTGTTCTACATCCTAATGACAACCATATCAACTTGTTCTACACTAATGACAACCATATCCTTGTTCTACATCCTAATGACAACCATATCAACTTGTTCTGACAACATCCTAATCCTAATGACAACCATATCAACTTGTTCTACATCCTAATCTAATGACAACCATATCAACTTGTTCTACATCCTAATGACAACCCATATCAACTTGTTCTACATCCTAATCTAATGACAACCATATCAACTTGTTCTACATCCTAATGACAACCATATCAACTTGTTCTACATCCTAATGACAACCATATCAACTTGTTCTACATCCTAATGACAACCATATCAACTTGTTCTACATCCTAATGACAACCATATCAACTTGTTCTACATCCTAATGACAACCATATCAACTTGTTCTACATCCTAATGACAACCATATCAACTTGTTCTACATCCTAATGACAACCATATCAACTTGTTCTACATCAACTAATGTTCTAATACAGCCATATCAACTTGTTCTACATCTAATGACAACCATATCAACTTGTTCTACATCCTAATGACAACCATATCAACTTGTTCTACATCCTAATGACAACCATATCAACTTGTTCTACATCCTAATGACAACCATATCAACTTGTTCTATCATGACAACCATATCAACTTGTTCTAATGACAACCATATCAACTTGTTCCTACATATCAACTTGTTCTAATCTAATGACAACCATATCAACTTGTTCTACATCCTAATCATATCAATGACTAATGAACCATATCAACTTGTTCTACATCCTAATGACAACCATATCAACTTGTTCTACATCCTAATCTAATGACAACCATATCAACTTGTTCTACATCCTAATGACAACCATATCAACTTGTTCTACATCCTAATGACAACCATATCAACTTGTTCTACATCTAATCTAATGACAACCATATCAACTTGTTCTACATCCTAATGACAACCATATCAACTTGTTCTACATCCTAATGACAACCATATCAACTTGTTCTACATCCTAATGACAACCATATCAACCTACATCTAACTTGACAACCATATCAACTTGTTCTACATCTAATGACAACCATATCAACTTGTTCTACATCCTAATGACAACCATATCAACTTGTTCTACATCTTAATGACAACCATATCAACTTGTTCTACATCCTAATCTAATGACAACCATATCAACTTGTTCTACATCCTAATGACAACCATATCAACTTGTTCTACATCCTAATGACAACCATATCAACTTGTTCTACATCCTAATGACAACCATATCAACTTGTTCTACATCCTAATGACAACCATATCAACTTGTTCTACATCTAATCTAATGACAACCATATCAACTTGTTCTACATCCTAATGACAACCATATCAACTTGTTCATACACCATATCAAATCTAATGACAACCATATCAACTTGTTCTACATCCTAATGACAACCATATCAACATGTTCTACATCCTAATGACAACCATATCAACTTGTTCTACATCCTAATCTAATGAGAACCATATCAACTTGTTCTACATCCTAATCTAATGACAACCATATCAACTTGTTCTACATCCTAATGACAACCATATCAACTTGTTCTACATCCTAATGACAACCATATCAACTTGTTCTACATCTAATGACAACCATATCAACTTGTTCTACACTAATGACAACCATATCAACTTGTTCTACAATGACAACCATATCAACTTGTTCTACATCTTCAACCATATCAACTTGTTCTACATCTAATCTAATGACAACCATATCAACTTGTTCTACATCTTAATCTAATGACAACCATATCAACTTGTTCTACATCCTAATGACAACCATATCAACTTGTTCTACATCCTAATGACAACCATATCAACTTGTTCTACATCCTAATCTAATGACAACCATATCAACTTGTTCTACATCCTAATGACAACCATATCAACTTGTTCTACATCCTAATGACAACCATATCAACTTGTTCTACATCTAATGACAACCATATCATTGTTCTACATCCTAATGTTCATATCATCCTTGTTCTACATCCTAATGACAGCCATATCAACTTGTTCTACATCCTAATGACAACCATATCAACTTGTTCTACATCCTAATGACAACCATATCAACTTGTTCTACATCCTAATCTAATGACAACCATATCAACTTGTTCTACATCCTAATGACAACCATATCAACTTGTTCTACATCCTAATGACAACCATATCAACTTGTTCTACATCCTAATGACAACCATATCAACTTGTTCTACATCCTAATGACAACCATATCAACTTGTTCTACATCTAATCGACAACCATATCAACTTGTTCTACATCCTAATGACAACCATATCAACTTGTTCTACATCCTAATGACAACCATATCAACTTGTTCTACATCCTAATCTAATGACAACCATATCAACTTGTTCTACATCTAATCTAATGACAACCATATCAACTTGTTCTACATCCTAATGACAACCATATCAACTTGTTCTACATCCTAATGACAACCATATCAACTTGTTCTAATGACAACCATATCAACTTGTTCTAATCCTAATGACAACCATATCAACTTGTTCTACATCTAATCTAATGACAACCATATCAACTTGTTCTACATGACAACCTAATCTAATGACAACCATATCAACTTGTTCTACATCCTAATCTAATGACAACCATATCAACTTGTTCTACATCCTAATGACAACCATATCAACTTGTTCTACATCCTAATGACAACCATATCAACTTGTTCTACATCCTAATCTAATGACAACCATATCAACTTGTTTACATCCTAATGACAACCATATCAACTTGTTCTACATCCTAATGACAACCATATCAACTTGTTCTACATCCTAATGACAACCATATCAACTTGTTCTACATCCTAATGACAACCATATCAACTTGTTCTACATCCTAATCTAATGACAACCATATCAACTTGTTCTACACTTGTTCTACATCTAATGACAACCATATCAACTTGTTCATATACATCCTAATCTAATGACAACCATATCAACTTGTTCTACATCCTAATGACAACCATATCATCCTACTTGTAATGACAACCATATCAACTTGTTCTACATCCTAATGACAACCATATCAACTTGTTCTACATCCTAATCTAATGACAACCATATCAACTTTTCTACATCCTAATGACAACCATATCAACTTGTTCTACATCTTAATCTAATGACAACCATACCAACTTGTTCTACATCCTAATGACAACCATATCAACTTGTTCTACATCCTAATGACAACCATATCAACTTGTTCTACATCCTAATGACAACCATATCAACTTGTTCTACATCCTAATGACAACCATATCAACTTGTTCTACATCCTAATGACAACCATATCAACTTGTTCTACATCCTTATGACAACCATATCAACTTGTTATACATCCTAATGAACCATATCAACTTGTTCTACATCTAATCTAATGACAACCATATCAACTTGTTCTACATCCTAATGACAACCATATCAACTTGTTCTACATCCTAATAATGACAACCATATCAACTTGTTCTACATCTAATCTAATGACAACCATATCAACTTGTTCTACATCCTAATGACAACCATATCAACTTGTTCTACATCCTAATGACAACCATATCAACTTGTTCTACATCCTAATGACAACCATATCAACTTGTTCTACATCCTGATGACAACCATATCAAATTGTTCTAATCTAATGACAACCATATCAACTTGTTATACATCTAATGACAACCATATCAACTTGTTCTACATCCTAATGACAACCATATCAACTTGTTCTACATCCTAATGACAACCATATCAACTTGTTATACATCCTAATCTAATGACAACCATATCAACTTGTTCTACATCCTAATGACAACCATATCAACTTGTTCTACATCCTAATGACAACCATATCAACTTGTTCTACATCCTAATGACAACCATATCAACTTGTTCTACATCCTAATCTAATGACAACCATATCAACTTGTTCTACATCCTAATCTAATGACAACCATATCAACTTGTTCTACATCCTAATGACAACCATATCAACTTGTTCTACATCCTAATGACAACCATATCAACTTGTTCTACATCCTAATGACAACCATATCAACTTGTTCTACATCCTAATCTAATGACAACCATATCAACTTGTTCTACATCCTAATGACAACCATTCAACTTGTTCTACATCCTAATGACAACCATTGGAACTTCTTCTACATCCGAATGACAGCCATATCAACTTGTTCTACATCCTGATGACAACCATATCAACTTGTTCTACATCCTAATCTAATGACAACCATATCAACTTGTTATACATCCTAATTTAATGACAACCATATCAACTTGTTCTACATCCTAATGACAACCATATCAACTTGTTCTTCATCCTAATGAAAACCATATCAACTTGTTCTACATCCTAATCTACGACAACCATATCAACTTGTTCTACATCCCGATGAGAACCATATCAACTTGTTCTACATCCTAATCTAATGACAACCATATTACCTTGTTCTACATCCTAATGACAACCATATCAACTTGTTCTACATCCTAATCTAATGACAACCATATCAACTTGTTCTACATCCTAATGACAACCATATCAACTTGTTCAACATCCTAATGACAAACATATCAACTTGTTCTACATCCCAATCTAATGACAACCATATCAACTTGTTCTACATCCTAATCTAATGACAACCATATCAACTTGTTCTACATCCTAATGACAACCATATCAACTTGTTCTACATCCTAACTAATGACAACCATATCAACTTGTTCTACATCCTAATGACAACCATATCAACTTGTTCTACATCTAATCTAATGACAACCATATCAACTTGTTCTACATCCTAATGACAACCATGTTCTACATCCTAATGACAACCATATCAACTTGTTCTACATCCTAATGACAACCATATCAACTTGTTCTACATCCTAATGACAACCATATCAACTTGTTCTACATCCTAATGACAACCATATCAACTTGTTCTACATCCTAATCTAATGACAACCATATCAACTTGTTCTACATCCATAATGACAACCATATCAACTTGTTCTACATACTAATCTAATGACAACCATATCAACTTGTTCTACATACTAATCTAATGACAACCATATCAACTTGTTCTACATCCTAATCTAATGACAACCATATCAACTTGTTCTACATCCTAATGACAACCATATCAACTTGTTCTACATCCTAATCTAATGACAACCATATCAACTTGTTCTACATCCTAATGACAACCATATCAACTTGTTCTACATCCTAATGACAACCATATCAACTTGTTCTACATCCTAATGACAACCATTGCAACTTGTTCTACATCCTAATGACAACCATATCAACTTGTTCTACATCCTAATGACAACCATAACAAACATGTTCTACATTATAATCTAATGACAACCATATCAACTTGTTCTACATCCTAATGAGAACCATATAAACTTGTTCTACATCCTAATCTAATGACAACCATATCAACTTGTTCTACATCCTAATGACAACCATATCAACTTGTTCTACATCCTAATCTAATGACAACCATATCAACTTGTTCTACATCCTAATGACAACCATATCAACTTGTTCTACATCCTTATGACAACCATATCAACTTGTTATACATCCTAATGACAACCATATCAACTTGTTCTACATCCTAATGACAACCATATCAACTTGTTCTACATCCTAATGACAACCATATCAACTTGTTCTACATCCAATCTAATGACAACCATATCAACTTGTTCTACATCCTAATGACAACCATATCAACTTGTTCTACATCCTAATCTAATGACAACCATATCAACTTGTTCTACATCCTAATGACAACCATATCAACTTGTTCTACATCCTAATGACAACCATATCAACTTGTTCTACATCCTAATGACAACCATATCAACTTGTTCTACATCCTAATGACAACCATATCAACTTGTTCTACATCCTAATCCAATGACAACCATATCAACTTGTTCTACATCCTAATCTAATGACAACCATATCAACTTGTTCTACATCCTAATGACAACCATATCAACTTGTTCTACATCCTAATCTAATGACAACCCTATCAACTTGTTCTACATCCTAATGACAACCATATCAACTTGTTCTAGCAATACGTAACTGAACGAAGTACAAG
>NW_026999993.1:0-9322 GCF_036934945.1 Oncorhynchus masou masou
ATGAGGAGATGGCACTTGGGTACCTGCTTCTATAAACCAATGAGGAGATGGCATGTGGGGAACTGCTTCTATAAACCAATGAGGAGATGCCACGTGGGTACCTGCTTCTATAAACCAATGAGGAGATAGCACGTGGGTACCTGCTTCTATAAACAAATGAGGAGATGGCACGTGGGTACCTGCTTCTATAAACCAATGAGGAGATGGCACATGGGTACCTGCTTCTATAAACCAATGAGGAGATGGCACGTGGGTACCTGCTTCTATAAACCAATGAGGAGATGGCACCTGGGTACTTGCTTCTATAAACCAATGAGGAGATGGCACCTGGGTACTTGCTTCTATAAACCAATGAGGAGATGGCACGTGGGTACCTGCATCTATAAACCAATGAGGAGATGGCACGTGGGTACCTGCTTCTATAAACCAATTTGGGGAGTTTCTCCCATTCTTCTCTGTAGATCCTCTCAAGCTCTGTCAGGTTGGATGGGGGGGGTCAAGTTTGGGCTTTCGCAGTACACGGGTAAGGGTAGCAGTGTGTGTGTGTGTCCATAAGCCAATACATCTACCCGTGTTCCTGCCAAGGCCTGGTTACCATGGGAACGTCATGGAGGATGACATCGCTGTGTTACTGTGACATCATCACCAGACAGTGACTCATATTCTTTGGGGTCGTGACAGTGTGTGTGTGTGTGTGTGTGTGTGTGTTTGTGTGTGTGTGTGTGTGTGTGTGTGTGTGCATGTGTGTGTGTGTGTGTGTGTGTGTGTGTGTGTGTGTGTGTGTGTGTGTGTGTGTGTGTGTGTGTGTGTGTGTGTGTGTGTGTGTGTGTGTGTGTGTGTGTGTGTGTGTGTTTGCGTTTGCGTTTGCACTAGTGTCCTTGCACTGCGATGCAAAAATTAAATCCACCAACCGATATCATTTCAACATCAAAGTGTTTTTATTCTATGTAACAAAAATAATAAAATTGTTCTTAGTTCTATGAAAAGCCAAACTGAAAAACAGTAAACCCAGATAAGTTTCATAAACTGAGACACACATTCACATCATGTCAAGAAGGCAGAATAATCTTGCATTGGACACAAGGGGGTTCCCTGACACAGATTAAGAATAGATTTACATTCATAAATATAATTATGCAGATTCTTAGTAATATTAAGGGGTTGGTTTCATTCTATCTTTTATGTTTCTATCATCATGTGCGCCATTTCTGAATAGTTGGTCATAAATCTATCAACATTCCTGCGGATCAGTATATTTTATTTGATCCGCCGTAAGCCATGGGTTCAAACGACATATCAATTAGGTATTATGTTGATTTAAAGTGAAAAACCTTGTGTTTTAGATGTAAGAAATGTTTTATCTCCAGGGAACAACGAGGCCAACTGAACCATGTCAAGAAGCAACTTAAACAAATCCTAAACCCGCATTTAGATTCCTGGGAGTGGCAATACAATTAAATATCAAAATATATGAAACCACAGTAACGTTAACGGAATAGCTGCAATGGGAATACAGAAAAGAACCAAATCAAACCTCAGCAACATTCAACGGAGAGCTGCAGACAAGAGGCAACATGAACTGAAATATAATTCCCTATATGGGTCTCCCTATGGGTCTCTCTATGGGTCTCTCTATGGGTCACGGGTCTCTCTATGGGTCTCTCTATGGGTCTCTCTATGGGTCACGGGTCTCTCTATGGGTCTCTCTATGGGTCTCTCTATGGGCCTCTCTATGGGTCTCTCTATGGGTCTCTCTATGGGTCTCCCTATGGGTCTCTCTATGGGTCTCTCTATGGGTCTCTCTATGGGTCTCTCTGTGGGTCTCTCTATGGGTCTCCCTATGGGTCTCTCTATTGGTCTCTCTGTGGGTCTCTCTATGGGTCTCACTATGGGTCTCTCTATGGGTCTCTCTGTGGGTCTCTCTATGGGTCTCCCGATGGGTCACGGGTCTCTCTATGGGTCTCTCTATGGGTCTCTCTATGGGTCACGGGTCTCTCTATGGGTCTCTCTATGGGTCTCTCTATGGGCCTCTCTATGGGTCTCTCTATGGGTCTCTCTATGAGTCTCCCTATGGGTCTCTCTATGGGTCTCTCTATGGGTCTCTCTATGGGTCTCTCTGTGGGTCTCTCTATGGGTCTCCCTATGGGTCTCTCTATGGGTCTCTCTGTGGGTCTCTCTATGGGTCTCCCTATGGGTCTCTCTATGGGTCTCTCTGTGGGTCTCTCTATGGGTCTCCCGATGGGTCACGGGTCTCTCTATGGGTCTCTCTATGGGTCTCTCTGTGGGTCTCTCTATGGGTCTCTCTATGGGTCACGGGTCTCTCTATGGGTCTCTCTATGGGTCTCTCTATGGGCCTCTCTATGGGTCTCTCTATGGGTCTCTCTATGGGTCTCCCTATGGGTCTCTCTATGGGTCTCTCTATGGGTCTCTCTATGGGTCTCTCTGTGGGTCTCTCTATGGGTCTCCCTATGGGTCTCTCTATGGGTCTCTCTATGGGTCTCTCTATGGGTCTCTCTATGGGTCTCCCTATGGGTCACGGGTTTCTCTATGGGTGTCTCTTTGGGTGTCTCTATGGGTCTCTCTATGGGTCTCCCTATGGGTCACGGGTCTATCTATGGGTCTCTCTGTGGGTCTCTCTATGGGTCTCTCTATGGGTCTCCCTATGGGTCACGGGTCTCTCTATGGGTCTCTCTATGGGTCTCCCTATGGGTCAAGGGTCTCTCTCTATGGGTCTCCCCATGGGTCTCCCCATGGGTCTCCCTAAGGGTCTCTCTATGGGTCTCCCTATGGGTCTCACTATGGGTCAAGGGTCTCTCTATGGGTCACGGGTCTCTCTATGGGTCTCCCTATGGTATCCCTATGGGTCTCTCTCTATGGGTCACGGGTCTCTCTATGGGTCTCCCTATGGGTATCCCTATGGGTCTCTCTCTATGGGTCTCCCTATGGGTCTCTCTATGGGTCTCTCTGTGGGTCTCCCTATGGGTCTACCTATGGGTCTCTCTATGGGTCACGGGTCTCTCTATGGGTCTCCCTATGGGTATCCCTATGGGTCTCCCTGTGGGTCTCTCTATGGGTCTCTCTATGGGTCTCTCTATGGGTCTCTCTATTGGTCTCTCTATGAGTCTCCCTATGGGTCTCCCTATTGGTATCTCTATGGGTCTCTCTATGGGTCTCCCTATGGGTTTCTCTATGGGTCTCGTTATGGGTCTCCCTATGGGGCTCTCTATGGGTCTCCCTATGGGTCTCCCTATGGGTTTCTCTATGGGTCTCTCTCTATTGGTCTCGTTATGGGTCTCCCTATGGGGCTCTCTATGGGTCTCCCTATGGGTCTCTCTATGGGTCTCTCTATGGGTCTCCCTATGGGTTTCTCTATGGGTCTCTCTCTATGGGTCTCTCTCTATGGGTCTCTCTATGGGTCTCTCTATGGGTCTCCCTATGGGTTTCTCTATGGGTCTCTCTCTATGGGTCTCGTTATGGGTCTCCCTATGGGGCTCTCTATGGGTCTCCCTATGGGTCTCTCTATGGGTCTCTCTATGGGTCTCCCTATGGGTTTCTCTATGGGTCTCTCTCTATGGGTCTCTCTCTATGGGTCTCTCTATGGGTCTCTCTATGGGTCTCCCTATGGGTTTCTCTATGGGTCTCTCTCTATGGGTCTCGTTATGGGTCTCCCTATGGGTCAGGAAAGTACATTAGGAACGTAGAATGTCCATATGGACTGCTGGAGTGCATCTCTGCGTTACACACATACACACACACACACACACACACACACAAGCACACGCACACGCACACACACATACACATACACACACACACACAGGCAGGAAGGAACACACAGACACACACAGGCAGGCACGACGGAACACACACACACACAAAATGCATGTGAATGATTCACAAAAGCCAAAAGCTCATAAATATAAATGTGCACACGAATACATTCACACGCACACACACAAACACACACACACACACACACAAACATTTAGAAACACACAGGTTCCACATACACACACACTCACACACAAACATTTAGAAACACACAGACACACACCCATTCTCTGGTTATACCCAAACCACTGTAGCTGTGTTGTCACGTGAAAGAAGCTGGGATTTTAGTGTTACATTGTCACGTACATTATTACATACGTTTATATTCATTTCTCTGGTTATACCCAAACCACTGTAGCTGTGTTATGTGAAAGAAGCTGTAGGTTTTAGTGTTACATTGTCACGTACATTATTACATACGTTTTATATTCATACATACGTTGTAGGTTTAGTTTTTGTCAGAATCATTTCAGCGTAGAATCATTTCCGTAGTTTACAATTAACAGAAAAAGGCTATAGAGCTTGTCTCTCTTTAAAGGAGGGAAACATTCTGATTGGCTTAAGGACGAGGAGAACGCCATTGGCTAGGGAAGTTCCATCGTTTCGCCTCCTCTATCTACAGGACACTAAGATTTCCGGTGTCTAGCCGTTGGACTAGAAACATAGACCCCCCCACACACACACACACACACACACACACACACACACACACACACACACACACACACACACACACACACACACACACACACAACTTGCTCTTTTCTCGATTGAGTTCAAAAATCTCCCTCTCCTCAACCACCTGTTACAATCCACTGTCTGCCTGACATTTGAAGAGCAGGAGGAAGAGGAGGATGAAGAGGAGGAGAGGGAAATGAGGAGAGGAAGATGGGAGGATGGCTTTTTGAGACTTTTTAGAAGAAAACAGGAGAAATATGGAGGCTTTGATCTGTCGAGGATCAACCAGCAGCCTGCAATTATCATTGAGCATCATGAAACAACGGCCCCGTGGCTCTGTTAGTAGTTGTCGAAACGTGTCTTCTTTTCCCCGGCAGGGTAGCCTAGTGGTTAGAGCGTTGGACTAGTAACCGAAAGGTTGTGAGTTCAAACCCCCGAGCTGACAAGGTACAAATCTGTCGTTCTGCCCTTGAACAGGCAGTTAACCCACTGTTCCCAGGCCGTCATTGAAAATAAGAATTTGTTCTTAACTGACTTGCCTGGTTAAATAAAGGTAAAATGAAAAAAATTTGAAGACTCATAGCTTCACAGTTCTTTGGCAGATGAGTATTGTAGCTGCCCGCTACAATAAAATAAAACACATAACAACATTGAGTGAAGTCAGTTGATGTTTGGACAGGACTGCTCTTTAAAAAGGTAAAATCGCCATCACTATCATCAATGTTTGTATCATCACCATCACAATCATGACATCACTATAATCACTATCACTGTCATCACCATCACTATCAACACCATCACTATCATCACCATCACAATCATGACCATCACAATAATGACATCACTATAATCACCATCATCATTATCATCATCACCAACACAATCATGACCATCACTATAATCACCATCACTATCATCACCATCACAACCACCATCATTATCATCGCCATCACTATCATTGCCATCACTATCATCACCATCACTATCATCACCATCACCATCACTATCATCACCATCACGATCATCACCATCACCATCACTATCACCATCACTATCATCACTATCATCACTATCATCACTATCATCCCCTCTCTTCCCCTCCCCCCTCTCTCTCTCTCTCTCTCTCTCTCTCTTTCTCTCTCTCTACCCCTCTCTCTCTCTGTACCCCTCTCTCTCTCTGTACCCCCTCTCTCTCTCTCTCTTTCTCTCTACCCCATCCCCTCTCTCTCTCTCTACCCCTCTCTCTCTCTCTCTCTCTACGCCTCTCTCTCTCTCTCTTTTCCTCAATCTATTAACATCACACTGTCTGGTCCCACAAACCTCTGCTTCTTCTTTATTTTCAGTAAATGTATCTCCTAACCTTCATTTCCTTAAATGTTTCTCCACCCTGCTCTCCTCCATCTCTACCCCCCTCATCCCCTCCCTACTTCTGCAGATTTCCAATGTCCATCCTGTCTCTCATCCTTCCACCCCCCCCTCCATCCTTCTCTATATCACTTGGCAACAGTCGTACAATGAGAGGTCAAACATGCCATCTCCATCTCTCCCTCCCTCACCACCTCCCTCCCTCCTCCCTCTCTCCTCCCTCCCTCCCTCCCTCACCTCCTCCCCTCCCTCCTCCCTCACCTCCCTCCCTCACCTCCTCCCTCCCCTCCCTCCTCCCTCACCTCCCTCCCTCACCACCTCCCTCCTCCCTCCCTCCCTCCCTCCCTCCCTCCCTCCCTCCCTCCCTCCCTCCCTCCCTCCCTCCCTCCCTCCCTCCCTCCCTCCCTCCCTCCCTCCCTCCCTCCCCTCCCTCCCTCCCTCCTCCCTACTCCCTCCCTCCCTCCTCCCTACTCCCTCCCTCCCCTCCTCCCTCCTCCCTCACCACCTCCCTCACCACCTCCCTCCTCTATTTCTGCATGTCACACTGTAGCAGTAGGACGATGGAGGGATCACTCTTGGCTGCCTCTTTGAACTCCTCCAGCGTGATCTCATCGTTGTGATCTTTATCCATCTTGGAGAAGATCTTATCCACGCGCTGCTGGGGAGTCAGCCCGTCCTCGTTCATACGCATCATTATCACAGTGCCAACCATCTTGTAGATCGCCTAGGAAACAGAGAGAGAGAGAGAGAGAGAGAGGAGGTGGTCAGTAAAGAATGGGGGCATTCGCAGGAGACAAACACAGTGATTTAACAGACAGATGCACACAGTTACCACACGTGGATGCACACACACATGCAGACAGGAACACGCGAACACACACAGACCTCTATGATCTCCAGCATCTCCATGCGTGTGATCTTGCCGTCTCCGTCTAAGTCATACATGTTGAAGGCCCAGTTGAGTTTCTGCTCAAAGCTCCCCCTAGAGGTGATGGAGAGAATTGTGTGTGCACCATCCAGTCCCAGCTCCCAGCTCCCAGCTCCCCTCAACCCCACCCCTTTATCTCTAAACACCATCCAGTCCCGGCTCCCCTCAACCCCACCCCTCTATCTCTAAACACCATCCAGTCCCAGCTCCCCTCAACCCCACCCCTCTATCTCTAAACACCATCCAGTCCCAGCTCCCCTCAATTGTGTGTGTGTCTGTGTGTGTGTGTGTGTGTGTGTGTGTGTGTGTGTGTGTGTGTGTGTGTGTGTGTGTGTGTGTGTGTGTGTGTGTGTGTGTGTGTGTGTGTGTGTGTGTGTGTGTGTGTGTGTGTGTGTGTGTGTGTGTGTGTGTGTGTGTGTGTGAGTGTGTGTGTGTGTGTGTGTGTGTGTGTGTGTGTGTGTGTGTGTGTGTGTGTGTGTGTGTGTGCGTGCGCGTGTGTGTGTGTGTGTGCGCCCTGTCAAACCTGACATCACCCGTGTTATGGATCGTACCTCGAGGTGATTGACAGAGCGCAGATAAACTCCCGGAAGTCGATGGTCCCGTCCCCGTTCTTATCGAAGGTCCGGAAAGCGTGCTGGGCGAACTTAGACGCGTCGCCGTACGGAAAGAACTGCATGAGAAAAAAAAACAGATTAAGAAATGTAATGTAATTTAATGTAATGTAAAAACGTAGGTCACCGGAGGGCTTTTTAATATATCAGTGGGGTTTTCTGAGGACATTAATTGCTGTGTCCCAAAATGGCATCCTATGGGCAATGGTCAGAGGTAGGGCGCTACATAGGTAATAGAATGTCACTTGGGACGCAGTCCATGATGATGTTGCACATTGTAAATCCCTCTACTCCCAACGAGTTTCTGCTTTAGGAATCCCATGGTCCACTGTACTCAGTCCTTCCTCTTCTTCCTCCCTCCCCCTCTCCCCTCTTCTCCCCCTATTTAATGCTACTTCCTCTTCTCCCTCCCTCCCTCCCTCCCTCCCTCCCTCCCTCCTTCCCTCCCTCCCTCCCACGATGAATCACAATCCCTTCCTCGTCTCTCTCTCTCTCTCTCTCTCTCTCTCTCTCTCTCTCTCTCTCTCTAATTACATTTCAATTCAGTAGACGTCATTGACATGGCAAGTTAAATTACTTACATTGTCAAAGTATACATGTAACAAACAAAATGGTGGCACCAACAACCAATCATCCTGGACCAGAGAGAGAACAGCCTGCCCTCTCTGGGAAGCCAGGTTTTCCTTTGACGACCGGTCTCTATAGCCAGACTGTCCTCACTGGGCAGCCAGGTCTATCTGTGGCGACCGGTCTCCATAGCCAGACTGTGTTCACTGAGTCTTTACCCCGTCAGTGTTTTCCTCAGTTTTCTATCAGTCACAGTGGTCAAGAGTGTGCAAAGCTGCCATCAAGGCAAAAGGTGGCTATTTGAAGAATCTCAAATATAAAATCTATTTTGATTTGTTTAACACTTTTTTGGTTACTAGATGATTCCATATGTGTTATTTCGTAGTTTTAATGTCTAAACTATTATTCTGCCATGTAGAAAATAGTAAAAAGAAAGAAAAACCCTTGAATGAGTATGTGTGTAAAAGCTTTTGACTGATATTTCATTTCTGAGCCTTTTGACGGCCAGCCTCATTTGAATCGACACTGCTGTCTTCCTCATGTTGTCACACCCCAACAACAACCTCCAGAGGCAATAGCAAAGTCTAGAATCAAAACTATTCATCAACAGCTCTTCTGCATTCCCTAACGACACAAATGAATAAATCTGTCTAACGACACACATCTGTGAAGCCAATTCAACAAATACTTGTAGTACCTTAAAATGGAGGGAACCATGTAGAAAAGCTTTTATCATTTCTAAACGGTTCATCTGATATGTATGAAAATACCCTCAAATTAAAGCTGACAGTCTGCTCTTTAACCCTCGTTCTCATTGTATCCTTTTCAAACTCAAAGTGCTAGATTACAGAACCAAAATAACAACAAAAGAAATGGTCAAAGTCCAATGAATTATGGTGCTCACTGTAAATACATACATAAACACATACACACATACTGTACAAATGTTTTTATATTAAATCCATTTTCTTCATTACCCTCCAACACTACCGCCCCTCTGCCACTTGGAGCAAACCAGTGAACAACAAGGCCTATATTTCCAGTCTATAATACTTTATACATTTCAGGGACACAGTCTATTTTACAATCATTTTATTTAGCTTGTTTTTACTCTTGTCCTTCCTCTATCCTCTAACCATATTTTATTTTATATTTATTTATTTTATACCATTCGGTTTGATTTCTATTTGCCACATCTTTCAAACTGTGTTCTTTCAAACTGTGTTCTTTAAAACTGTGTTCTTTAAAACTGTGTTCTTTCAAACTGTGTTCTTTCAAACTGTGTTCTTTCAAACTGTGTTCTTTCTTGATGTTATTCGGTGTTATTAGTCCCATCCTTCAG
>NW_026999994.1:5000-9320 GCF_036934945.1 Oncorhynchus masou masou
ACTGGTCAGTTTATTAGGTAAACACATCTAGTACTGGGTTGGACCTCCCTTTTCCTCCAGAACAGCCTGAATTCTTTGGGCCGTGGAAACATTGTTCAATTGGTATCAAGGGACGTGACGTTTTCTAGGAAAATATTCCCCACACCGTTTACAGCGCTGCCAGCAGCCTGTACTGTTGACACCAGGCAGGATGGGGCCACGGACTCACTCTGTCATCAGCATGAAGGCAACAGGAACTGGGATTCCTCGGACCAGGCAATGTTTTTCCACTCCTCAAGTGGTCCAGTGTTGGTGATCGCGTGGCCACTGGCGCCACTTCTTCTTCGTGTTTTTAGTTGCTAGGAGGCCGTTGTGCTCGTCTGCTGAAGTAGCCTATCCGTGACCAGGACCGACGAGTTGTACGTTCCGAGATGCCGTTCTGCACACCACTGTTGTACTGCGCCGTTATTTGCCTGCTTGTTTCCCCACCTGTTAGCTCGCACGGTTCTTGCCATTCTCCTTCGACCTCTCTCATCAACTAACGGTTTACCCCTACAGGACAGCCGCTGACTGGATGTCTGTTTGTTTGTTGCACCGTTTCTCTGTAAATCCAAGATATTTGCTGGGCGTGAAAAAGCCTAGGAGACACGGATGTTTTCAGAGCTACTGGAACCCGGCATGCCTGGCGCCGACAATCACAGCGTTCTCAAAGTCGCTTCGGTGACTCGTTTTTATAAAGCTCAACAGAACAGTAACTGAATGTCTTGATGCCTGTCTGCCTGCTTTATAGAGCAAGACACAGCCACATGACTCACTGTCTGTAGGAGAGAACCATTTCTGGTGAATGGGGTGGTGTACCTAATAAACTGGCCACAGTGTAGTGTATATATTGTGTGTGTAGTAGGGTTGTAATGATGTTAGTATGGCGCCTCCAGGCAGTAAGGAAGGAAAGGAAAGAAAATATGAAGGGGCCTTCATGTCTTGAGGAAAACCGTCATAATGTCGGACACGACAACCTTATGTTATCACCCAGTTATGACCCAATCGCCACCCAGACACCACTCAGACACACCAATCACCACCCAATCACCACCCAGACACCACCCAATCACCACCCAATCACTACCCAGATCACCACCCAATCACCACTCAGACACCACCCAATCACCACCCAATCACCACCCAGATCACCACTCAGACACCACTGACACCACCCAATCACCACTCAGACACCACTCAATCACCACCCAGATCACCACCCAATCACCACCCAGATCACCACCCAATCACCACTCAGACACCACCCAGATCACCACCCAATCACCACCCAGACACCACCCAATCACCACTCAGACACCACTCAGACACCACCCAATCACCACCCAGTCACCACCCAGTCACCACCCAATCACCACCCAGTCACCACCCAATCACCACCCAATCACCACTCAGATCACCACCCAATCACCACCCAGTCACCACTCTGTCACCACCCAGTCACCACCCAGTCACCTTCCAGACACCACCCAATCACCACTCAGACACCACCCAATCACCACTCAGACACCACCCAATCACCACTCAGACACCACCCAATCACCACCCAGACACCACCCAATCACCACCCAGTCACCACCCAGTCACCACCCAGTCACCACCCAGTCACCTCCAGACACCACCCAATCACCACTCAGACACCACTCTGGCACCACCCAATCACCACCCAGACACCACCCAATCACCACTCAGACACCACCCAATCACCACCCAGTCACCACTCTGGCACCACCCAATCACCACTCAGTCACCACCCAATCACCACCCAGTCACCTTCCAGACACCACCCAATCACCACTCAGACAC
Source organism: Oncorhynchus masou masou (assembly GCF_036934945.1). Classification (NCBI taxonomy): domain Eukaryota; kingdom Metazoa; phylum Chordata; class Actinopteri; order Salmoniformes; family Salmonidae; genus Oncorhynchus; species Oncorhynchus masou. Next base: position 6,843 of record NW_026999994.1, read on the forward strand.
CACCCAATCACCACCCAGTCACCACCCAGTCACCACCCAATCACCACCCAGTCACCACCCAGTCACCACCCAGTCACCTTCCAGACACCACCCAGACACCTTCCAGACACCACCCAGACACCACCCAATCACCACCCAGACACCACCCAATCACCACCCAGACACCACCCAATCACCACCCAGTCACCACCCAGACACCACCCAGACACCACCCAGACACCATCGTTTATATTGCATGCGACAGCACAACATATTTGACATAAAGTTGTAAAAAAAATTTTTTAAGGACTATATCGTTTAGCCGGCTATGTGTGCGTTTCTTTGTCAAGGAAAAACTGGTGGTATGACAACACTAGGTGTGTGTGTGTGTGTGTATTGTTGTATGTATTTGTGCATTTAGTGTGTATGTATTTGTGCATTTAGTGTGTGTGTGTGTTTGTGTCCTCCTACCCGTTTAGAGAGGCCAATGTTCCTCTCTCCCTCTCCTCCCAGTTCATTCCTGAAACAAGGACAGTTCAGCACCAGATCGTTGCTCTTCTCATCACCTGGGTCTAGGGCAGGGTTAGTGGTGTGAGTCCCTCCCTGTCCCGTGCCCCCTCCTTCCCGCTCCAGCTCCTCCTGGGACCCGCACGGAGACCCGCCCCGCCGCATACCCCGCTCTGATTGGACGAGAGCGAGGAAGTGGCGGAGGCCGAGGCGGCGGCCGCAGCGGAGGCGCCCGTGGTGGTGTTCTTGCGTTTCCCACCAGACTGTCGACCCTGGATGGCCTCGTTGAGGTCGAAGAGGATACTCTGCACGTCAAAGTGAGCGAAGCCTTTCTGACAGGACCAGGGTTTAGGAGGGGGGCCGCTGACGTCCTCCCGCACCCCATCCTCCACATCAGACCCAGCCCGGGACGAGTCACCCTCGGCCTTGACGCTGCGGAGCTTCCTGAAGATGGACTCCCCTCCAGTCTCCGACTGGAATCAGATAAGATCATGACTTTATTATCCACCAGAGGGAAATGTTGTTTGCATCACTGTGCATATATTAAAAACATAGGCAGTCTAGCAGGAGAAGCGTTAACATTTTTCATTTATTTTTTAGCAAAATGTTGTTGTTTTTGGCAGAAATCTATTCTGGAATGTCAACTTTCATGACAGTGATTGGGAAGAAATGTGATCGGTGCGGCAGGGTAGCCTAGTGGTTAGAGCTTTGGACTAGTAACCGGAAGGTTGCAAGTTCAAACCCCCGAGCTGACAAGGTACAAATCTGTCGTCCTGCCCCTGAACAGGCAGTTAACCCACTGTTCCTAGGCCGTCATTGAAAATAAGAATTTGTTCTTAACTGACTTGCCTGGTTAAGTAAAGGTAAAATAAATAAATAAAAAGTGTTGTTGTCACAGAAGAAGTTGAGCGAGTTTTGAAACCAGTGGTGGAATGCCTGGTAGGAAGTAGAGAGATGATTGCCAAATGTGGAGAGTTGAAAACAGAAGGTTGTTTTATAAACACCTGTCTCTGGGTTACATCTTTAAAACTAGGAGCAACCATGGCAACCGTGACCGAGAGGGAAAAGCATTCATCCATGTAAACGAATAAGAGTCAAGCTACATTTTCAGATTTTATACATTTCTAATTTCGCCAGAAAGTTGTTTTCGTTGCAAGTTTAAGCATACTGTCAGCTAGCTATCATTGAACCGAGTTGGTTAGTTTTAGTTCTGCAGATTCATGCAGGGTGCATAAATTGGGATTATGGTTCCTTGTTTAGCTAGCTAGCTACGTCAAACACTATGCAAGTAACAATAAACTCAGATTTTGTTTTATGTCATGTGAAGAACATGGTCTGCACCAAAGTCAGATTAGGATATAGGCCAAGGACTAAATAGGGTATTTTAACTACCACTTTCACCACTTTTAGTCTTGAAATCTTTGATTGTTTACTACACCACTTTACTCACTCTGTTTAGCACATGGCCTCACGTGTGAATCATTAAAGAGATAGGTGGGGCTAAAGCTTAAGAGGGTGTGAATGATGTTGAATGGGTGTAGACAAAAATATATCTCCAGTAGGTGTACCAAAAACTCAAGGGCCATTTTCAAGGGCCATGTGGGATTACCCATTTATCAATTTACAAAGCTGAATTACTTTCCCATTGTTCCTCAACTGCAGTGTTTGATATACCATTTTCTAGTTCTGAGCTCTTCTTTTATCCAGTGTAAAAACAAAGGACCGAATCGAGGTGGTGGGTCAGAATTACAGACAAGATAAATACAAAATCGTTCAATAGCTGGCCAAATGTTTTTTTGTTTAACATGGCTGCTGGTTCCTGATCTTCTGAGAACACCATTTGAGGAGTCACCTGAAGTTTGAGAGGAATGGGAGATGCAGTAGAGGAATGGGAGATGCAGTAGAGGAATGGGAGATGCAGTAGAGGAATGGGAGATGCAGTAGAGGAATGCGAGATGCAGTAGAGGAATGCGAGATGCAGTAGAGGAATGC